>NC_142383.1:12607500-12810000 GCF_059441005.1 Hippichthys cyanospilos | reverse complement strand
AACAGCGGCAGCTGTTAACATATGTAGCAACATTGTAACTTGAGAGCTCCCCCGCTGGCTCGGGAAAAAAAAAAAAAAAATGTTTTTACGCTTATGGTTTCTCAGTTTTGAATGGGTTAAATCATTTTTAATCTATGTACCATAATATCATTTTCCCGTGGAGTCATGCATTTTTGCTAACAATGTTGGAGGTCGACATTGTTTTGGGGCCTAATGGGTGAAATTGTATATACATAATAAAGATTGATATAAAGATAATATAGTTAGTGCTACTTATATACAATATACATGTATACAATTAAATAATATCATAAATAAAAAATTATATAAACAATTTATTTACCTTTGCCGTGACGAGTTATGGCCATATTCCTTAGTGAGGTTAGTTTAGCCTAGGCTAGCTTAGCCTTCTTCGTATTTCTTGATTATCTCCAGCTTTGTTCCCATTTAAATCATCTTCTTAATATATTTAACATCACTAGCAATCTTGGGACCCATGGCTAAAGAATTAAAGTTTGAATTGAGCACTAAAATACACAATAAATACAATATTGAAAGCACACTCACACGAAATAAACTCTTTAGGCAGCCATCTTTGTGAACCCATGTGCCGACCAATAGAAGACCAGCATCTTAGTGACCCATGACACCGACCAATAGTAGACTAGTATCTTAGGGAGTCATGCCGCTGACCAATAGCGGACCAGCATTGTAGTGACGGGTATAGTGACGTATGAGCGCGTTGCCCCTAGTAGACATGCGCACACGCTGACCGCCATGTTTGAGAAGTTTTTTTGTTTTTTTTTATGTTGTAAGCCGAAAAAAATGTCGTAAAGAGGGGACAACAAAACATCGTAAGGTGAAAAAAAAGGTAAGACCGGGACCATTTAAACCGAGGGTCCGCTGCATATATATATATATATATATATATATACATATATATATATATATATATATATATATATATATATATATATATATATATATATATATATATATAAGAGATCGACCAATCATCTGGGCCTTTAAGGCTGATACAAAAGGATGTTTTTTGTTTCAAATATTGCTAAAAAAAATTTCGACATTGTTATTGCATGATTATTGTTCTGTTTGTGTAAGGGAAAGATTTTCCCAGTAGGAGTACTTCCGGTTTTGCCGATGACGCACTTCCGCTTTGAATTATCAGGCAGGAATGCGGTAAGTTTCATTTTATTATCATTCAAACACATGAGTATCGTTATTTAGGCATTTTTGCGTCGTTTTGCCGATAGAAATATTTCCGGTTTTAACCATGACGCATTTTCGTTTCCGGGTTTGAGCTATTATTTTCTATTTGTGTGATTCAATAAACATGCTTTAGGAATTTCAATGACGGCAATTTTTACGTTTTACTTTGACGCACTGCAAATGAATATCGGCACAATTAATCAATATTTTTGCTCAAGATCATCATACCATCAGAATCTGGTTACACGAGACAGTCTACCAGTCACTCCTAATAAAGCCTAGAAGTTACCATGACAAAATGTAAAACTACCCCCCTTTGATCATCAGTTTTCATAATGAACAAATTTGTTTGACAAAGCTAGCATGCGCTCGCCTCATCTTCTCTATTTGTGAGCTTGCACTGTTAGAGAGCTGCAATTACACCATTAGGACGATCCAAAGCGTCTCTATTGTTCAAAAGGCTGCTGAGGTTCACAAAAAACACAGCAGCTCCACCAACTCTGTTAATTATTTTGTTTTTCCAAGTTAGCACCCAGTGACGTTATTAGATTTTGTCAGTGGCGTACCAAACAGTCATTATATGAAAAGACCGCAGGCTTTTCTGGCTTTCTTTACCTTTCATGAAAACGGTCTTATATTTCCCGATCAACGCAATTAAAAAAGGCTGAAAGTTTGCTAGCTTTTTTGAGCGGCTGCGACGTCACTCAGATGGAGATTTTTCATTGTATTACGGCAGAATGTCAAGGAGTTATCGCAATGCCTCGTCTTTTGTTGGAACAAGGCGTTGAAATGAAGTCAAAATACCGCCGGCGAGAAGTCGATGATGTCATCGGACAAAACCAGGCGCGGTAAAGCATGTGGCCACCACGCTCCAGAGGGTCTGCTTTCTAATCTCTGCCTTCCTTTGTGGTGTTTGCATGTTCTTCCAGTGCTTGCCTGGGTTTTCCCCGGGATCTCTGCAATCACATTCCAAAAATATGCACTTTCTATTCACCGGAGAATTGCCAATGGAGTGTGAGTTTCTGCCCTGTTTTTTTTTTTTTTTTTTTTAACCAATGTGTGCACCATGATTGGCTGGCCTCGAGTTCATTTAGAAGCGTCTTGACCCTTGTGTATCTCTGGAGTGGGTCACAAGGGTCCTTTTGTATGTTGGCATGCCCATAAATCTCAATAAGAACTAGTGGAGTGATGTTTTTTTTCATGGCAGTTTTACAGTAGAAAATAAATGTTTGGGATGACTAAAATCATATAATAATAGTGTGAATGGAAAAAACATACACATTGTGCTAACTTTATTTTATCTTTATAATTATTGTTTTAGTTTGTTTTGTTCTACCATATTTTGACATTTAACTTGCTCAACATTTCTTGATGGATTTAAACCATTTGAACTTCTACATGTTCCAAAGATTCACGCTTCTATGGCTATTATTTATCTTTTTTCTTACTTTCACCGTTTCCTACAATTTACCATTTTTCACCCCAAAAATGCCCATTCATTCCCAATAGGGAATTCCAAAAAATGGGTTTTCATTCAAAACATTTTTTGTTTGTTTTTTTTAATCAACAATTTGCAAATTCTTTTAACCAATATTTTTTTTTTCACATCCCCCTGTTTTTGGCCCTTCAGTGTGAAGTGTAATTGCACCTCCACAGCACCAGGTGGTGTAGTGACGCTCTCATGTCAAGTTTGTGCGGGAGTTGTAAACATGTTAAAATGTTTAAGATAGTGCTGCTTCTGCATTAATATTACAGATCAATTAGACTTATTTTTTCTGAATTATTATTCAATATTATTGCTTTGAATGCACAATATTTTATACATTAAAGCAAAAAATCTGTTTTTTTCTTATCGCTCATCATGTTCCAAACTTAAACTTTACCACCACAATTTTCAGACCCTAAAAATATAGACCCAAAATAACTTTTTTTTCGTTTCTAATTTCTACATTTGACTGATTCTGACCAGTCCAACGTTTAACTGTTCCGCCTCTCCCCATCACTTAAAAAAAAGCGTTATAAACCAATTTAATTTGTTCCAACCTGAAACTGTTCAATTTATAAATAAAAAATATCAAATAAAAACATCTTTCATAATTTCATATTGTGATTTTTTTTCCACGCGCTTCTACATTGCTCAATATCATTCCAAGTCGTTTTATAATATCGCATGATTCCAAAGCATTCCACATCATTACGCATTCTTTTTTCAGCACTCACTTGCAATTTCTCCAGCAACGTCTTCAGCTAATTATTCACTACATTTCTAGATGGCCAATAAATGAATCATTTTAAATTGCCTATTTAATAACCACAATGCAGCCCGAAGTTGTTTTTGTGTCTCACAGCCCCCGTTTCCTTCAAAGTCACAAAGTACCGCCAAGTTTGAACCCTGACCCCAATTCCCCGGCCGCCGCCGCCGTGTCGGATGGCAAGACAAGCAAACTCCCTCTGCAGCTCATTTTGTCCGATTTAACTCTCCATTCCTCACCCTTGAAGTCAGACGTTCTCCCGCTACGAGGATTGCAGGTGCGTTTGAAGGCTGTTAGCCAAACGCTTGATCCACGGCCGGCCTGTCGTTCCGTTGCGCCGCTTATTGCTGTAGGTCCACTGAAGCTTCTCGCACCTTTCCCTAGTAATTAAATAGCATATATCTTGACAGCTTGTGTGTTCCTGCAGGTACTTTGCGCATACGCGCGCGGGCTTACGCCGGCGTCACCTTTTTCACCCGCCCCCCGCTACCCGTCTTTGTCAGATAACTCCTCAGTGGCGGCTTCTCAGCTAGCGGTTTGTGTTCTTTTTACAGCCCGCAGCTGTGGGAGACTCTAAAATAAAACTTGTGTTTGTTTTGATGCCCCCCCCCCCCCTTTTTTTTTTTTTTTTTTAGAAAGGCTTTTCTAGAGCAGGTGATAAAAGTTTTGGGGCGCTCCAGGCGAAAGGTGCGGGAAGACAAACAAGGAAAAGTTTGAAAGCCTTGAAGTGATGATGATTGCTTTGGATTTGTTTTTGTTGTTTTTTTTGAAGGGTTTTGGGGTACTTGTCATTTTGAGGCAGGAGAGCGGCAAGATTTGTTTAAGTCAGGGGTGGCAGTAGTGGGTCACAATGTGGTTATAGTTTCTGTTGGGGGCTGCTTAGTTTTGAAATCAGAGGCCTGAAAAAACTGTCCAAAAGGGAGTAGAAAATGCTCATTTTTTCCCAAGTTATTATTATTTTTTTTAATTTAACTCTTAGTTCCATGGATGAGAATTCTCATCTTTTAGTAATCAAAATAATAATTGATAAAATTCTGATCAAATATGTTTTATTTATTTATTTTTTATGGAGGGTAGCTGACACCCTTGACTCGTACTTATCTAATATTAAACCAATTGAGCACTGTAGTGATAACTGTGACCATTGGATGGCAGTGTTTCCACACTCAAAATACAGCTGTTTTGTACATGCAAGTGTAATTAAAGAATGGAAGTCATTCTTTCAATGGCAGCACCCATATTCACATAGACATAGCACACAATATTCTGTCGGCCTTGAAAGATGAGCGGAAATACTAAATATACTGGCACTCGAGGTTGCCTTTTCCGATAACACTTGGCACCGAAAGAGTTAAAACCAACTTGCAAGTTTGGCGTTTTAGTCAGAAACTTGAAGCCAATTCACTGCATTTCATGGGTCATATAAAATGACACGGCAGGCCGGATCTGGCCCCCGGGCCTTGAGTTTGATACCTATGTTTTAAGTGGTTCTCAACATTTTTTTTCAATGTCAAGTGGGTCATATTCCACCCATCAAATTTTAAATGATCTACATACAAAATACTTCAACCATTTCTGCGTAAATTTACTGTATTTGTCGTGATATTATTAGCCCATCTGTTGGAAAATGTTTTTTGTCATAATGCTAATGCTAAAAACTTGCAGGACAAACAATGTTGCATTAAGTTGTTTCATGTTCCAATTAATTTGCTCTTAGTTTAAAAAGAAAATGCATTTTTACTGTCACTGGTTTAAAAAAGCATACAATTAGATTTGCTGATACCTTTAGGTTTTTTTTTTTTTTTTTTTTTTTGCTGTCTAAATGAGTTCACATATGGAACGGTGAACCGTATCCATTATTATAGTGGCCAATATCGAAAACAGACGTCCAGAAGATTCAGAGATCTTGATGAAGGAAAGTTAAGTATCGAATATGCCAGAATATAAGATTTGCAGTCGGCTATCTTCTTTTTCCATTGCACCACACGCTTGCGTTCTCACTGGCCAATGACTGATAGTTTCCTGTTATCCTGCTGTGCAGCTCCCGCACAAAGGATGCCTCTCCACTTCTTTGCACAAAGCACTCGCAACCAAACATTCAATTCTGGCCATTTGCATGATAGTGTAAGTCACTGTCTAACCACGACATCTGTTTCCCCAAAATAGAATTGTCACGCTATTGTCGAGTCTCACCCCGCAATGATTGTGCTGTCGTTGCAAAAACATAAATGCGCAATAAAGAGGGAAGCGGAATAACGCATTGTGTTGGTCACTTTAGGCTGTGTGGGCCGGTATGTCTTTTAAGTGCGGTTTTGTACTTCATACAAAAAAAAAAAGAGAGACTTTTTGTAAGAGGCGTTTAAAACTCTTGAATATGGTAAGAGAAACGTCCAAATTTGCACAGACACCTGAATTCAACCCTTGTGCAGTATATGCTTTGATCTTTATATCAAGGGCGTTTTACATCAAAGGGAGAGCTGAAATTTCACCCAGGTGGTGACAACATGACAAAGTTCAACATAGCACGACCACTTATTTATCACATTACCAGGAGTGTGCCCTCCCTTGGCTTAAATATTGCAAGAATGATGCGGGGAAAAAAAGGGTCAAAATATTGCTCATGGGTTAACCTGCTCCTATGTTTGACATGCAAGAAAAAAAAAAAAATATTGCATGACTCCGGTAAATCATGTGAGTCATCTTGCTTCTGTGTGAGCCAGCCGGCTTGTCGTGTCAAGAGAAGCTAGTGATGGTTTCCTAAAGTGTCCCTTCGCTTGGCTTGTCACTTTCATTATATAACTTGTGGCCTTCTCAAGAAGCAGTCTTCTATTTCTTGTTTTACTCCTTTTTTTGCGCGTAGTTTTTACATACCCTGTTTGTTTTTTTTTAATCCTTTATTTCGTCTCCTATTCATGCACTGTAAATTTTGGACTATATGCCATTGCTTAATGTTCCAATTAATTTGTTCTTAATTTGAAAATGTACCGTTCCTGTCATAACATTAAAAAAAAGATCACCTTTATGTTACATTTTCCAACACTGACAAGGAAACTATTGTAATTCCCCAAATATAGGACACACCTGTGTACAGGACACAATCCTAATTTTAGGGTCAAATACTGGTAGTTTTTGTCGTTTTTATATACAGTTTTTTATATCCTTTGTTTTCTTTTCATCTCCTATTCATGCGCTGTAAATTTTGGACTATAAGCCATTGCTTAATGTTCCAATTAATTTGTTCTTAATTTGAAAATGTACCGTTCCTGTCATAACATTAAAAAAAAGATCACCTTTATGTTACATTTTCCAACACTGACAAGGAAACTATTGTAATTCCCCAAATATAGGACACACCTGTGTACAGGACACAATCCTAATTTTAGGGTCAAATACTGGTAGTTTTTGTAGTTTTTATATACACAGTTTTTTTATATCCTTTATTTTCTTTTCATCTCCTATTCATGCACTGTAAATTTTGGACTATAAGGCATTGATTCATGTTCCAATTAATTTGTTCTTAATTTGAAAATGTACTGTCCCTGTCATAGCATTAAAAAAAATCACCTTTATGTTACATTTTCCAACACTCTGACATGGAAACTATTGTAATTCCCCAAATATAGGACACACCTGTGTACAGGACACAATACTAATTTTAGGGTCAAATACTGGTATTTTCAATGTTGGACACACCAAAAGCTATGCAAACAACAATGATGAAACACGGACAACGCAAACTCACAATACGAATCGGAATAAATTGAAATCGTCACATCAACCTTGACTAAAGCACCACTAAGAATTAAAACAAAGTTTGCCAAACAGGAAATGGAAATACAGCACCGCCTTCCAGATTAAAAGCATTTATTTCACAAAAAGCTACAAGTAAAGAATTCTTAATTTCTTCATATTTTCTTTTTTTTTCTTCTGTCATTTATATATGAATTGTATATCTCAATATTTTCCTACCTTCACACAGTTCAGTTTCACAGTTTGCGACATTTTAAAACACTTTCTCCTTGAAAGCTACTGTAATGTCAGCCAACGCGGATGGATTCGGACATTCTTTTAATCTGCTTGGTTGTTTTATTGAAAATCATGTCCCATTACCGTAATTACCATAACCAAGAATACGTCCAATATACAAATGCACATCTAAACGTATCATCTCGGTCCATGTGACTGACGAATGCAATCTTTCATGATTGCCGTCGAATAAAAAAATGATAATCTTAAATTACCGTTCATAGGAGGCACCCAGATGTTTTGCCTTCATTTTGGGGAAAAAAAGTACGTCCTATATTTGGTTAATTACAGTCAATGAACAAGCAGATCAACTTGAGTTGTGTTTTGTCTCGATGAAGACAATCGTCTCCCGATTTAATTTCGCAATTCAAGTACATATATACTGCCATTAACAATTGTTTTACGCTGTAGGATAATTAGCAACATTAGAAAATCTTAATGCGAGGAGACTCGCTTTCAGCTATCCTTCACCCCTCTTCAAGCTGCTACTTGTTTTGTCACGCATAAGCAGACGACGGAAACACAATTTATGTCTCATGTTATTAGCAGTGGTTCGTTCCGCGGCTAAAAAAATATATATAATAATAGTCAATGTTACCTATTGTACAGCCGGTAAAGTTTTATTGAGGTAGCCGTGTTAACACAATTATTCGATTTTTTTTTAAAATTATTATTATTATTTCTCTTTGTCTTGCTTGACCAGTGTCTCCGATCATATTAAAAATAAGAAGTTCCCTCCAACTGCTGTGAGAGAGTAGCTGAGTGCAATTAATAATTCAAAGTGAACAGCAGGATAAGACTTTGGAAGGGATTATGTTCTTGTGACATGAAGCCGACTCGACACCGGAGGTTGCGACGCGGGCTCAAGGTAAAAATGTCAGGTAGCTGCAAGGCATTGTTATAATGCTGAGTGACGGCTGAATACAAATTTAAACATTTCGAAGGGCGCCGCGTTTTGCCATTTTGTCATCGGTTTTTCAATACTCTGCCGTACACTATAGAAAGTAACTTAAAGGAAGATTTCGTGCTTTGGAGTTACGGTTCAATTTCTCCCCGTCTCAGTTTTATAACAGGAAGGAAAACTCAGCCACTGGATTAGGAGGTTCGGGTAACCCCTTAGCCCGACCTCTGTGTCCCCATAAATAACACGTTGTAACCCGTAAATACCAATATAAAAGTATTCCTTTGAAGTTGAGGCTGTGAAACGGGTATCCGTTCTCATAACGTCATAAACAGAAATATGAGCCCATTAACTTATTTGATCCCGAAGACATATTTTCATTAGTTCAGTTATTCAAACCCTACTACTTTTTTGTAAGTGTTTTGCTGAAGAATGGTTAAACATTGCCGGTACAAAATGAATTCGGAAAATTGCAAATTGGCGTACGAAATTTAGTGTTTCGGTCGTCAACGATGAACGGTCCATTGTTTTTAAAAGTTTAAAAACGTTTAAAAATGATTTTAAAATGTCCGTCAGTACCAAAAGTGAAAATGAAGTATCCAAAATGAAAAAAAAATAAAATGCTGGTCAAAAAAGTAGAATGTCTTGTCAAAAAAAATATTTGCCGTTTGCTATAACATTTTTTGTGAGAAAACTTTCCTCATGAATATTTACACAACCAGTGACTGGTGAAAATCTTCACCAGTAGACCCAAATAGATTACAAGAAAAACAAGCCTTTTTCCCAGAAAACTTTAGTCAAATCATATCCAACTTTTGCGATGATGCTCTATTTTAAAAATGCAAAGCTTGCATGCAACCCAAAATACAGTTGACCCCCACGCACTGACAAAACTAAGTATTTGACCCGCCTATATCCCTCGGTGTAAATACAGTACAAAATGGGAAAACCTGATGTTACACCCGCAGGGGCTCCCGCAGTTTCCGTTCCAAGCAAAGGACATTTTGACCTTCTGCCAAAGCCCCAGCTGCCCACTGAATCTCACCCCTTTCACCCGGCTCATGTTCAGCCCTCACTGAAAGGCAGAAGCTCTCCAAAATCATTGCACCTCGTCATACAAGCGAGAGGGCAGATGATCCGGACTGGGGAAAAAAAAAAAGAATCATGAGAAAAATGTAGTCCTGCACACCAAGCATCTTGCTCAAAATGTAATGGCAGCAGTGCAGTATTATTTAAACGCAGTTGGTCGTTTTCCTTCACATCGTTTTTGCAGAATTTTAGTCGAGGGACGGCATACTCCCCGTAGTGTGATAACTAAGTGGGCGTGTCGTGTTGAACTTTGCCCTGGTGTCACCATCTGGGTGAAATTTCAGATCCCCAGTGTCTTCTTTGAATGCTTCCCCTTTGATATCAAATTATTTTGATGTAAAGATCAAAATACCGCACAGGAGTAAATAAAATAGGAATGAAGAATCTCACCATGTTGTTGTTCCAGTGGTGGACCCTCAGGGCCAGCAAGGCCTTCTCTGGTGGCCTTACATAACCTGACATCATTATCATGATTATAATAAAAGTCAATTTCATTTTAAACTGCTAAACTAATTAATCTCCTTATTCTGTTCTCTTGGTGTCATATCCATTTGGTTAAGGTCATTCCAATGTTGTTCTGGATTAGAATTTTTATCCAATCAGAATTCTGCTAACTTGTGTCGCCAGACTATACGAAATCTGCTTGAGGGCTTCAGAATCAACAGTTTGGGCGTCTGTGCACTTTAAGTGAACGGGCACATATATTTGATAGTTGAGATCAGCCAATCAGATCTCAAGTTGGCGCACAGTAAGGCCCGCTAGAAGGCCTCACGTTGAACATGACATGTACACGCACTGTGATTGGATGGGAGGCAGCGCTCTGCAGGTCAACCTAGCTACACTGTGTTATTTGGTGGATTTTTATTAATGGTGTAGCCTTCATCAGAGCCAAACTTTAGCAGGAAAATCAAATATACTGTATCTTTTTAACCAACAATGGCTGAAGGAGAGGAAAAAGTTATTTGAAGTCTTTTTGAGGAAAGAAAAAAAGGATGGATTTTGTGTTGAAATAAGTGTTTTGTGGGACAGTCGTTTTGAGTGCAAGCATTTTATTTATTTTTTCATTTTGAATGTTTCTTTTGTTCATGCGTTTTCATGCCTGATGCCGGTTTATTGACGTTTAAATTCTCTGGAAAATAGCCTGTGTTGTACACGATTAAGGTGATGCAATGCCTAGTCATGCGTACGTGTGCTTCTGTGTATGATTTCTCCAGCCGTGGTGTCTAAAATAATGCTAATATGAGGGGTATTTTTTCGAGGCGGACTAAGTAGAACATCGTTGGAGGTCTAAGTGCGAAACGTGCCGACCGCCTCTATTTGGTTCTTTGTTTTAGTGAAGCAACAGCATCTCTACCGGTTGCAGCCCAGTGGCACATTCACTTGCTTTAAGACGTGATAAATCAAAAATGCACATGGTTCTTAACGATCAATCCAATCATTTGTTATGCCCATCCATATTGTACGGTAATAAAAAGGAAACGAAAAGTGCATTTAACGCTGCGGAATAATTGCGCTATATAACTTGCCAACATCCGCAGCATGAATGGGATATCCTATAATTACATTGTTGATTTGTTGGGTGGTCTTTGTCCATTGTTCTCATGGTCCAAGCGTAATGGAGAGGCCAGCTGCATTATCAGCGATTCTCGAAAAAGCTAAAAGTGCCAAAGCAATTTCGCTGCTGACAGTAATAAAAGAATATTTAACCCGCGCATCGTTTCAAGATGAAGAAACTGATAGCTTGCGGGTTAAATTTGGCCGCGCACACGTGTAACTTGAGTTTATTTTCAAAGGAGGACCATTCGGCGGCTCCTCTCAGGGAATGGCCGTCTGAAGGTTCTTTGAAGTCCCTCGTCTCCGTGGGTGGGAATGTGGCACGGCACCGGGCCAATGCCACAAACACAGGGATTGAGTAACGCCTGCCCGTTGTCCCTGCTGTGTTGCAGTCAGCCCAGAAGCCTCGCGCGCGAGCGGTTGCAGTGCTGCGTGACACTTTCGCACAGCTATCACATAGGCAATCCTCTGCCGGAAATAATCCTTTAAGTGTATGTTTGAGAGGGTCTTTTTTATTTTTTTCAATATCTGCATTTTTATAATGTATTCATATGTTGGCTTGCCTGTAAACGAGACAATAGATTTTTGTGTTGATGTTTGCTGTGGTGTTCCACTTTCCAATCATCTTTTCTCATTTCATCCACACTTTACACAGTGGAAGTAACAAACAGAAAATTGACATTAGCTACGGCTAAAATTGTACATATTCACATAAAAGCACATATGTGACATACCGCTTCGAGCTGTAGCGTCTGATGTTCACGTTGTTAGCACGCCGTTAGCAATGACATCACACAGGAAGCACTTCGCATGGCCCAATCACGTGGAAAGTGTATCAGTATGTTGTGTACGTATGTAAACACTCATCATGCACATAGAAATGCTGCATTTTGTCCAAGTCATTAAAGATAGGTGCAGATACCTTTGACTACTGCACTTATAAATTAAATTAGCTAACTAAATGAAAACACGGGCCAAGTAAATTTAGATGCTCAAAATAATCCCAATAATAAATATTATTGCTCCCGTGGACTTTTAAATGATCCCTTGATAGTTGGAAATGTAAAATGTACAAATTGAACATCCTAAAAAGGTGTCTGTCTCTGCAGTCACCACCAACACACCAGCCCCATCTTAAGGCAAACAAGTGAACTGCATTCATATTGCCAAGTAACGCTATTAATATATTTAAAGGGTTTAGGATCATTTTTTATTATTCTTTACATGATATATTTTGATTATTATGTAGAAATGTAATTCTAATATGTATTTGTTAGGGTTAGGGTGTACTCTATGGTATAAATCTTACACATTGTCCCTTAAGCAAATTTTAATCAATTATTAGTCAAAAATTTATTCCAATTTTTTGCCGATCGGACTTTTCAGAATGGGTCTCACTCAAACTGAACGCCATTTCACACTGGTAAATAATAAATTAGGGTGAGAAAAGGCTTTTGTCATGCAAACATGTGGGAAACATTGCCCCCTGGCGGTAGGATGACAAAGTGCTTGTTTTGACATGTACGGTAGCAGGCTTTTTAAACGTTAATACCTCCGAGGATCATCTGAATTCATCATGGCAGCCAATATCGTGATCGCGTTTGAAATCCGATCAATTGCGCTGCCGGGAATCGTGTAGTCGACTATTTAACAAATCGGGCCAACTTTAAATGTTTGCACACGCAGTTAATATCATTGCTTGTTCTGGATGACATTTCCTGGTGTTTATTTCTCGTATCGCAGTTCCTTGACTCCCTTTAATAGGATTGAAGAATTGGCACGCTCCATTGAGCAGACACCTTGAGGTCACGTCGGGTTAAAGATCAAGGAGAGAAAGGCTTCCTTTCTCCTTCCTTCCCGCCTTCGCCGCGTCCGTCTCTTGTTGTCTCCTGCAGCGACTCTCGGTCAACAGACAGGGGCTCTCTGTAGAAGCAGCTGTCTCTAAGCCCGGGATTAAATGATTCATTTACCAGCCGCATTTTAATCCTCTCCGTCACACACTTGCTCTGAGACACCGAGACGCGCGCACTTTGTTGCTCGCGAAATTAAATTACGGCGGATGCATGTGTGGTTAAACAACGGTAGCGCAAGTGGAACCGTGGCGTCAAAGCGAGCGCACATGATAACTTTACAACTTGGTAGTCATGTGTAGGCTCATTTTATGGAAGTCTGATGAGGAGATTGAGCGATGGAGCAGGCAGGGGGTGTGCCATCTGCTTGCAGCATCGTGGCTTTCGGATAGAGCAGATGACGGTTATTGCATACGAGGGACGCACGATGAAATCAAATCCTTATCTTAATAGCATAATTAACGAAGTCATTTGAACTTTGTGTCACTATCTGAAAATGCCTGGAACGCTAGAAACAGTTAGGTCAGTGCTCCTCAATCATTTTTTGGAAAGCTCTCCCCAAGGAAAGAAACGATATTTTGTGCCCCCGCCCCACTTGCGCTGATGATAAATGAGGTCAGTATCTATGAAAATTGTAAAAGTATTCCTAACTTTTACAATCAACAAAATCAAATAAAAGAAGCCAGCAAATGTTAATGTTACTGTTTAGAGTGTTTATACGGTTTACAGCTTATTCGGAATCTGAAAAAACAAAATGCCGGAAAAAAAAAAAGTAAACCCTTATTCAAACTAGAAACATTTTTGACCAACTGAACAATTTAATGCTGAAAAAAAATAAATGAATAAACAAACAATAAATCCATGTGAAATAAAATTGATCTGGAACATTAACACAGAAATGTTAATTTTTTTCAACCTAAAAAAAGGTTTTAAACATTACAGGTTTTTTTTTTCATTAATTATTAAATTGATCTCAAAAATACAGAAAATGTTGTTACTTTTTAGAGGGTTTATACAGGTTACAACTTATTCTGAATCTGAAAAAAATTGCTTAGAGTGTATCAAAGAGCCTGCAATTAAAAAAAAAAAATCCTTATTCAAATATTTTAGACATACAGAACCATATTATGCTGAAAAAATAGAAGCGAATGAATACATATTAAATACATATAAACTTATCTGGAAAATTAAAACCGACATTTTAAATATTTTAAATATTTATGAAACTGCAGATTTTTTCGAAATCTAATTATGAATTTGATCTCGAAAATGCAGAAAAATTGTTGTTACTTACTTAGAGGGTTTATACAAGTTACAACTTATTCTGAATCTGAAAAGGTGCATCATAGTGCCTGAAAAAAAATAAAAAACAAAAGTAAATCCTTCTTCAAAGATTTTTGACATACTGTGGCCTTACTTCAAATATTATGAACTCCAAGGTCGTATTAGCTTAATAGATGATCTGTACTGGGCTTTTTACTTTTGAGCCACTGACATTCCGACACCAGAAGCGTTTGGCAAACAAATCGCACACCGCAGGAAAAGAAACCTCCAAGTCTTCGCTGTATCAACACGCGCTTATGTGGTTTCAAGCAGCTTTTGGTACACACAAAGCCTCCGACATTGGACACAGAACAGAAGAGACAATTTGCTGACTTATGTTGATGAAGTTGTAGCCTTTCCCAAACTATAAAACATCCCTCATGGATGTCAAATTTTCCTTCTGTTGTCTGTTGAATCAAATTGAAATTTCCACAGAAATCGTTTTATCTCTTATGAAGCCTATTTTTTTTATGATGTGAAAATTGATGTTGGTTTCACCCACTGGTGCAAGATGATACCGTGAAGATAAAAAAAAATAAAAAATGAAAAGGACCAAACCATTAATCTACTGTTTAAAATACTGTAATGCGCTTGCGTGTGTTAAAGCATTCACTCAGGCGTGTTTCTGTCCGATCACTTTTTTCCTTGAAAGAAAAGTAGAAAAAACTGTTAATTTGTTTCACGTTGTCCCGGGCTGCGGTCAGCCAAAACTTATGCTTGAAAAAGCTCCCTCGTGCCTAACAATGAACATTACAATACGCAGAAATGTGTATGCGAAGATCAGCACTGCAACTTACAGGCGGAAGTGTTCACGTTAGCATTAGCGTGTAGCTTTCATGCTACCCCAAATAGATACCCAATGGGCGTGGGTTCCCATCAGAGCGGTTACCAAAAGTTCAGCTTCGTTCTATCGTAATCAATCAGTCTTTTGTTTCTTTTCAAAGTTGCTTTACTTACAGCGCAGATGTTAGCACATAGCTTCAATGTTTTGACATGAGGTTGTGACTTCTTCTTCATGAATTTTTTAAACGTATATTATTACGTTTCCAGAATGTGTCCAGAATGTGACAATACAGTGCCTTTTTATTCTATTCAAGTCCTTGCAGTTCACTGCACTCGTTGCAAAAAAGTTGGACAACCACAGATTTTGATTGGCGCATTTTCCCTGTCTCTGGATATTTATCTTTTGTCCTATTTATTTGTGTTATATGTTTTCTTTCTTAGTAGAGGATCCAAAAGCAAGTTACCGGTATTTTACTTGATCTTAATCAAATTTACGATTTATTTCCAGTTGACCCCCATCATTTTCGAGAAATTGGAACTAATTGGAAGTAGGCTATTAGTGCAGAGGAAAAATCTAACGTGCAGTGGACCCCCGGTTTACAACGTCCCTCACCTTACCGTTATTTGTCCCCTTTGATTGGGGTGTTTTCCTTCCTCTGCATATTTTGCTTTCATTGTATTTAATTGTTTATTTATCATGTGTTCAATCCAAAATATGTATTTTTGAACAAATTGAGAAAGATGAAAGGAAACTTGATGCTATAAAATGCTATATTTTGATACATAGAGGACTCAAAAATCTTTTTTTATTGACTTTTCAAAAGTTGACCCCCACTTTCGCAAGGAATTGGGACCAGGCTTGTTTGCGCAGCAAAAATCTAGATCTAATATCTAATTGACACAAATTATTTTTTGATATAAAGCATGATTTACCTGTCCAGCCTGCATGAGGATAAATTTTTTCTCCATGCGGCCCCTGAGGCAAAATGGAGAAAAGTTTGACACCCCCGGTTTAAACTGTTAAGCTTTCCAACGTGCCAGCGTGTGTGGCTCTCTGCTATCTCAAGGCCAAGGATACTTCATGACTTGGACCCTCTTTGGAGGAGGGGGAAAAAATGCTAATATATAGAACAAAGTGAAAAAACATAATGGCTCTTTTCACCACAGGAGGAAATCTTCTTTTTATGTGGTCCTCAGGGCCACATGCTCGCAAGCCGCATATAGCAAACGACAGCCAGCCTTGCTCCACCGCAGAGCAATTTTGCTGCATATGAAGTCTGCTAAATGTCTTAAGATGAAAGAAAGCTTTGCGGCCCCTCAGATGGAAGGCTTTGGGGTGCGCTGTTTAAAGGTTAAGACACACTTAAGACACTCCGCGTAACACCAAGAATGTCATCTTTCCCTCTTAATCAACCACATCGCTTTAAATAAGGGCCATTCCATCTAACCCAGGAAACTGACAGATGTAATTTAGCAGTCTTTGGAAAAAAAAGGCAAATCTGACTCATGATTTGAGAGAATATGAAAAAAAAATTGCCAGGCTTTAGAAAGCACGTTATATATTAGGTGATGACATGTGTGGAATTGATTATAGCAAATTGTTTCGTAATGGAATGCAATCTTTTTCTGGAGTCCAGACATTCAATCGAATGAACTTATTTGAAGTTTTAGCCCTCAATAAGTTTTTTTTAGATTCAAATATCTGGCTAAAAGAGAGTCTAAAAATGGCTGCACCTTAAAAATGGCTGCATCTTAATGCGATAAGAAATAATAAAAATAATCTAACACCATAATTCCCCAAATATAAGATGCACTTTTTTCCCAAAAAATTAGATAGAAATTATATAATAAATGTTAACTTAAAAATTTGATGTTTTTTTTTTCTCGACACTATTCGAGGAAGAATGATCCGTCAGTCACATAAGCCGGGTTTTGATGCACAGATGTGCATTTTTATATCGTATTCTTACTTTTAAAAAATTACCGTAACAGTACAAACTAGAGGATGGACATCAATTGGCTGTAAGCAGCTGTTGGCTGTTGCAATAAAAGAAGCAAGCGGACTGAACCACCGTCCGAGTCCATACTTGTTCGCACACAGGAATATTACTAAAACGCAGAGGATCATGTAAAAGTTATGTCTCCAGTTGATTCAATTAAGAGTGGCTGGGTATGGACCCTATTTTCACCGGAAAGGTATCCCATTTGACTTGTTTATTAATTGCGGTCTTTTGGCATATACACATAAACTTCGAAAAACACGAATGCTGCGCAACTACAGCTATTCATGGTAAAATGTTCTCGAGCTGCGTCGCGAGTAAAAGGACACTTAAAAAATGATTTGGAATAAACATTAAGTACCTGAGGTTGAATATCTCGACTTTTGAAAAACGTAAAAATACGTCTTTGGGATTGAATGAATTCACGTAAAAAATTAATAAGATTATTAATTAATCTGAAAACTCGACTGGCAGTATGACACATTAGAGAATCATAATTGCCTCAGAGCAAAGAGATTCCTCTAATTTTTTGTCTTTTGTCTTTATTTTTCATATGTACTAGCGTTATTGCTACTTGGTATTGTTAATTTACCCCATAGCCACATAATAAAATGTATGATCAAATAAATGTATGACAAAATAAACAAATTTGTCTTACTTTTTTAGCATCTACCAGTATGCATTTAAAAAGAAAGAAAAACAAGTAAACAACAACCCTTCAAATGAATATTTACCAACATTTATGCTTATGCTGGAGTCTTACAATGCTCGTTTCCTTGCATCTACTGGTCTCAAGGCCCGTCCTTCCCTTTTCAAAACACGAAAACAACCACAAAAGAGACTTTGCGCGATATGTTCGCGTTGTGAATGCCAGCGGTGTAAACTCAACATTCATGTAACTTCACGGTTGAATGCTCGAATTGAATTCCAATTGCGCTAGCTCATTCAAATTCCGTCTTAGAGATTCCCCTGTTTGTGGACTTGCTTTCTTGATTCTGATTGTTCATTTACTACCGCCATCTTTTTTGTGTATTTGCACGACCTTCTAATCAGCCCAAGCTTAAATATCTTTTTTGCGATCACTCAATAGCTGCTTATGACCAAACCAACGAGAACCAACATTTACAAATAGAGCGAATAGCTGAGTAAACGCAAGCCGAGATGATTGCCGTCGGCCTTCTGGGGACGACGGACATCATATGATGGAAATCCGTGTACATTTTCCCATGCGGTCCACGCGGCATATTTTACCATTCATTTTGAGAGGCGTTCAAGGCTACGGGATGAAAGTTCATCACCAAGTCAGTCATGTTTATTTGGAAGCTAATTACTTTCGCCATCTCCAGAAAAACTCCATCCAAATTGCCTTTGTTTCCCAGATACTGTAATTAAGTGAGATATCGAACGTTATGGATGGGGTAATACAAATAGATGAAAACAATAAATATAACGGAGAAAGAGAGTCAGGACAGAGAGATTATTATTGTTATTTTTATGATCGTTAAATACAGTAAATCAATTAAACAGCGACAGGTATTGGAGCATGTAAACATCGTTAACATCGTTCAGCAATTTTTAACTTGATTTATTTGTTATGAAAACCATTTGAACACTTTTAGTACGCACTTGCCAAGGTGCTTACTGTGTTTAAGAAAAAGCAAACATTAAACCAAAAGATATAGTTACAACATAAACTGCTCAGGTTAACAACTAAATGAAACGTGTTTAGCTAACCGCTAAGCTAACAGCTGCCGTTAAGCTAAAAGCCTAACTTCCAAACACGTAAACACTTTCAATTTTAACTACAGTGGAACCTCGAGATATGAATTTAATCCGTTTCGGAGTGCAGTCTGTATCCTGAATCTTATAGTGAATCACTTTTTACATGTAAATTGCCTAATTTGTTCCAAGCGCAAAAAAAAATAACAGCAGGTTAAATTTTATAATATTCTACCTTGTATCTGTACAGCACAGCCAATAGGAGAGCAGGACAATGAATGCGAGGGGATTCTGACCAATTGGAGATCAGGATACTGGTGCAGTGGTATGGCGCGATTAATGCGTGTGTGAATTTCAAGTTTTCTTTTGGAACATGCGAGTAATCACGTGTATATTGATTTTTTTTCCCTTGTATTTAGAGGCAAAATTTGGCCAACTTTTTATTCCACTGTATTTCCTATTTCCCCTCTCATATAAAAATACATATTTCAAAATTTTACATCATGCCACCAACACAGACTGAACATGTCTGCATTTTTAGAAATAAGAGCAACACCAAAATATGTCATCATAACACCGTTACACTCGAATTATTAGAATACTGTACCAACACAACAGTAAAACGCCTGATTGTGTTTAATAGTGGAGCGCGCCCCCTGGTGGAGAGCAAATAGCAGTTCAAACTCCAAATCAATACGTTATTAGTGTCTTCATCTGTTTCCTTATTTTGCTGGTTGGGGAAAAAAGTAAAAAAAAAAAAATAAATAAATAAAAAACTTTCTCTCTTTCCCTCACTCACTCGTGCTCTCTCTCTTACTTTCTCGTTCTATCTGTCCTCGAGTGCTCTTTTTTTGTGTCTCTCCCATTCTGCCTCTTTTTCTTTCTCTTATTCTAGCTCTCTCTTTCTCATCCTCTCTCTCAACTGTCTAACTTTCTCTCTCATTGTCTCTCTTCCTCTCTCTTTGTGTTGGCTTTTCTCGCTCTCTTGCTTTCCCTTTTTATTCTCCCTCTCTTTCTCCATTTCTGTCTCTTTCTCCCTCTCTGCCTCTCACTTTCTCTTTTGCATTTACTCTCTTCTCGTCTTTATCTCTCTCTCTCCTATCAGCCTTTTTTTCTCCCTCCCACTCTCACTTTCACTCTTTCTGTCCCTTTTGCTCTCTCGCTCTCTTTTTCCATTTCTTTTCTCTCTCTTTTTCTCTCTTTCTCCCTCTCATTTTCTTTGCCTTTTTCTCTTACTCTTTCTCTTGCTCTCTCATTCTCTTGCGTTATTTTTTTCGCTTCTTCTCTCCGTTTTTCTCCCTGTCTCACTCGCATACTCTTCTTTTTGTGTCTCTCCTCCTCTCTGTCTCTCACTTTTTTTTTTTAAATTTCCCTTTTTTGGTCTCATTTCTCTCTTTCCTTATTTTGTCACTTTTCTTCGGTCTCACTTTCTTTTTTTTGCACTCTTTTGCCGTCTCACTGTCTCCCTCTCTCACTCATTCTTTCCTTTGCTCTCTCTCTCTCTCTCTCTCTCTCTCTCTCACTCTCTCACGCTCTCTCTCTCATGGAGTGAAGGAAGATCTCTGATTAAGTGTGACCTAGGAGGTCAACATATGCTGTTAGTGTCAGGCTTCACATAAAGCAGCTGCAAGTGGGATCCGGGCCAAAAAAAAAAATGTATACACACTTAGAGTTGTTGTTGTTTTTGTTTTTTTTAATGGAGAAACAATGGTCCTACTTAAAAGAAAGCGCCCTTAGCACAATTCATGTCGTTGGCAACATATATGGATTCAATTTCTCAAACGTTACTTCATATGAAAAATGAGAAGTTTCCTTTAGCAACAGTTTTCTAACTGCACGGTACGCCTCAGAGAGTTGTTGACATTTACTTTCTGGCCTTGGACTTGAAATGAAGTCGGCGCCTTTGTGAATATAAAAAGATTGTTTTTAAAGTTAGGGTGGAGGTCATCTCATTATAAGTATAGCGCCTAAATTGTGCCTTTTCCCCAGCCAAGTACGACTTATAACACACTGAAATTGTTTTGTAAAGTCGAGCGCATCAATAACGCGTCAGCGCGATTGAACGTACTTTCAAAGTGACAAAGGGATCATATCGATTGTATTAAAAATTCGAATAAGAGTTGAAACATGATCTTGATTTTTTTAATAAGCTTGGTAGCTTGGCTGTATGTTGCCCCTCCACTTCTTCTCCTGTGTTGCTTTCATCTCCTCGCTCGGCACAGGTGAGCCCAAATCCTCCCCGGGAAATTGCGTTCTTCCCCTAATGGTCTCCTCGGTCGCTCGTTTTTATCCCCCCTGAACTCCTCATTTAAGTACGCAAGCTGTCATTGCGGGGTATATCATCCTCATGGAATACTTTTAAGTAAACAGTTCCCCAGAATAAACTGCTGATATCAAATAGAAAGCAAGTCAAGAAGCTTTAAAGAATCATTGCGGCGCTGCTGCTACCGCATCCTTTTCCGTGGTGTTGATCATTGGTTTTGAAATGGCTTTCTTTAAAGGGATACTAAACTTATTTATCAATTCTCAGTTGTAAAAAGTTATTCTTTCCTAAATTTGATCAATGTTTTCCATGAACCAATAAGTCGGACAAATTCTTCCACTTCCTTTCGACTGAAAATGACATCATGCGCTCGGGTAACAACCAATTACGGCCCTGCTTGAACCTATGGTAAAACCTATGCTAATTAGCTAATGTGTATAAAACCTCAGGTAAAAACATCCAAATTGTATATACATACTCAAAATTGTATAATAGGTGCTACTTATTTATAATATACATGAATACAATAAAATAACATCATAAAAAAATATATATAAAGGAAAAGTTACATTTTATTTACCTTTGAGTGACATTGATTTAAGCTACTACCGAGGGAAGCCTAGCCTAGCCGTTTTCATATTTCTTGATTATCTTCAGCTGCGTTTCCATATCAATCATCTTCTTACTTCTCACTTTAACATCACTACTAATCTTGGGACCCATGGCTAACCAGCTCGAGTTTGAATTAAGCACTAAAATGCACAATAATTACGATATTGTAAGCACTTACACAAAAACAAAGCTTTAACATGCAGCCATTTTGAAACCGTGACGCCGACCAATAGCAGATCAGCATCTTAGTGACGCGTTGCAGCACACGTAGTTTGACGCAACCAGAAAAAACAGAGCAATTACTTAAAAACGCCTGAAGAGGGAGGCAAAAAGACATAAACACAGCCAACCCCACAGGTCATGACAGTTGTTGATGGCGTAAAGCGGAAATAATGCCTTAAAGAGGGGACAAGACAATTACCGAAAAACGCCTGAAGAGGGAGGCAAAACAACATAAACACAGCCAACCCCACAGGTCATGACAGTTGTTGATGGCATAAAGCGGGAAAAATGCCTTAAAGAAGGGACAAAACCAGGCACACCGTAACCCAGGGGTCCACTGTAAATAAATTGTTACTTACTTATTAAGACTTGTGCTATATAAGTTTTAAGACTTATAAATGAGTCAAAATGAGTGTAAAAATAGTTGGCTTTGTGTTGCTTAATTCATATTTCACCAACACATCATTAATGTCCCTTAGATAACTAGAAGAAAAAAATTTGACTTCATTTTTAATCCTGGGTAAATAATCCAATATTTAGGCAAGTGACGCTTTCTTAAATCAATTCATTTTCCATGCTGAGCATTCGGCTCAATATTGTCCATTTGTATTCCAAATTTATTGCTCAATAACCTTTTCACAGATGGGAAGTAAAGGTCTTCCCTCGTCCCCGAGGCTCTAACAAACTTGTCAATACCAAAGTACCTCTCTCCATATCAGTGAACGTCAAGTCGTGGGGGTCCCCGCTCTCGTGGTGACTCATGTCATGTCAGTGAGAACAAGGCTCTCACAGCTGCAGACTGAGGAAAACAGAGCGGTTTTGTTGAATGGAACATCTCACAAAAAAGGGAGGACGAAACAAGTTGAGTTTTATATGGCAGCTGTGGAGAAGCGGGTTGCACTTTGACCTTTGGGGGTAACCGAGTTGAATTTTTTGATTCCTTCTGACAGGATGGTTTGCATGATGTCGGATGATTAACAAGGAGTGTGTTAAAGGTTGTTAGCCGCGTTTTGTTCTCTCACGCCCATTTTTGGTTTTTATTCTCATGAGTCCTTCAGTGTTACAATTTAAACGTTGCAATCGGCGTAGAAGCGGACGCGCGGACCGGGATCCGTTCTCCGGGATGCGTCGATGGACATAAATAAATGTACGGGTGAAATGATGGAAAAATAAAACGGGCAAAGCTAGCTACGCCTTAACTGCCGTCAACCACTGGAGGATCGCAGCATTTTGAAGACAACTAATTTTATCTGGAAGATAATGTAGCATGAAATGGAATATATAACTCATTGGCCAACTGGATTCTCATGGACAATTTATGTAAAAATGAATCAGAGCGCGACTCGAAAAGCATAGCGACTGATTTGCAGCACTTTTGATGAAATATGGATATTTTTTCTTCTGGAACTAAACATTTGACTATAGGCGTTTGGTTTTATTTAGACATTATTTATTGCTTGAGAAATAAAGTGCGAATGAATGACAGTTGTTCACTATGGAATCTTAATAAAAAGCTATAATGCTTTCAAATATTCCATCTAATAATCAGGAAGCCCCCAAGCCACTGCATTTAAAAAAAAAAAAATCTACTAAGGCTGAACATGAGTTGGTGAGTGGATTTAACTGCTCAACATTCATAATCTTGTATTGATTTTTAGGCACCAACTAAATTTGTCTATACAATGCACTTAGCAAACGCTATTAGCATTACCACGCTAGCAGCAACAAACACTACCATTTAATTCACACATACATAATGTTAAATGTACTGTTGGCTACTATGAGGTCACTAACTTCCTGTTCTTCTTCTTTGTCTTTTTCATCTTCTTGAATGAACATCTTCTTGATCACCTAAAACCAACCCCCCCCCAGATTATTTCTCATGCCGGATTATATTCTCAAATAATATACCCCTTGTGTTTTTTGGGGGAGGTATTTTCTTTATTTTGGGAAGCTACATGATGTAATATTGCCTTCAATGAAGCCCACTAACAACGAAATCTGTAATTGTTGTTAAGCACGCAATCGCATCAGCCATTAGGTGGTGCACCAAGACAAACAATTAAGCCACATGTTAAGGCTATCTTTGCATACATGTGTTTTTGTTGTTTTGTCTTTAAAAGAACTCCTGTGATGTGCATTTTGAATGAATATTTTTCATCTACCTAGTTTTAAAGTTGAATACCCGATTTGGTCAACTTTTTTTTTTTTTTTTCCCTTGCCCCATTGTCTGAACAATGTTATCACTGATTGCAGCCTTTTAGATTGTCTTTACACTCAAGATAACAGCGCAATCATATAAGTATTATCTGAATTCCATCTAGGAATCATGGATTATCTGTCAAAAAATCCTCCTAATAGAGTTTACACAGGTTCTACTGGCAATGTATTTTATATCCCATGACATATATTGGTTACGACTCACAAAGATATTGAACTGTAAATGGATTAAAAACTTTTTTTTGAGAATGTAATCTCCAGATATACTTAGTTTGAAAGCTTTATTTGTATTTAGAAAACAACTAGAGTTTACTCTGGCGGCTGAGAGACTCAAAGTATTTGTTATTTTTTTGCCCACTGACTTTTAAAGGAGATGAATTTGTACCCCCTTGAAGAAAAATATACCTGTTCCTTCTCACTACAAGGTTACTCGTACATAAATTTAGTTTTATGTGTGAATGTGTAGCCGACCTTTGCGCGGTGTCACTGTATAAATAAAGCATACACACTGCGGACCGCATAATGAAGTCATCCTGGACTTTCATTGCCGTTCAGTTTTTGAAAGTGGCATTGAGCGACTAAGTAAGGCAATGATTTCAGTACCTCACCTTGGAAAAGCCAGAAAGTAAAAGGAATAGAAAGAAGAAATGCAATTGAAAGAACACGCGAATTTCAATTCAGTCAACCGTTATTTAAAAAAAAAAAATAAATAAAAACATCCATGATGTTTTATTCACATGCTACATGGGCTTTTGCATTTGTGCCGTGTGCAACTGTTTTGCCCATTTAGCCCGGTTGAAAAAAGGCAAAATATTTTCAAGTGTATCCCATTGCTGTAGAGCTTTTAACAACATTGAATGAATGTGCCTCAGTTGCTGCAGTGTTTTACAGCGACACCATAAACAGCGTTGTATAATTAAAAAGTGGGTTCATTTAGTGAAGCAGCGAATGGGCTGTCGAGACGGGGCGTCACATTTTCCACTATCGATGTCTTTTGTGTCTTGAACGTCTCTCTGTATCTCGTTAACTTCAATATGCATTCTCATTGTCGCTTCCTTTCTTATATGAAAAAAAGGTAAAACTCAGTATGGGTACAAAATTAAGATTGCTTCTGGACAAAATATAGCAAACTTGTGAGAGTTCCAAGCATTGACATGAATGCTAGATACAAGATTAAGTATTTAACAGGGGAATTTAATTTCTTTATTAACTCATTCACTCCCAAAGACACATATATATATATATATATATATATATATCAATTGATTGATCAGTAGGGATAAACTGATCATTTTGTTGCTGTAGTGTTCTGAATTAGTAAAAAAAAAAAAGTAAACATCATCTGAAACAAAACAGGACAACAGGACAGTAATTTTTGATGAAGGGAGTATTTCAATTGTGAAAATGTTACATTTTTGGTAACTGGGAAATTTTAGTACAGTACATGTACTCAGTATATGTAATTTTGGTAATATTTTTATTTATAATTTTTATTAAGTCAAATCAAGCACTACCACCAGAGGGCAATGTTTCCCTATATTTGCATGACAAAAATCTCTTAGTTTCTCACCCTAATATATTATTTACCAATATGAAATGGCGTTGAGTTTCTCACCTGATTCCTAATATTTACAATGCTCGCTGTCAATTGAGAGCCATTTTGAAAAATCTGATTGGCAACTTGAAATATATTAAAATGACCGAAAATGACATTTTAAAAATGATTAAAATCTGCTTAAAAGTAAATAATGTGCTTGGTTTTAATTAGGATTGTTTTTTGTTTTTTTTTATAAGCTTGTACTCAGCAAGTAGTTTAGTTTTTTAGTTTATTATTATTATTATTTGTAAGTATGAAGCCTTGAAGCCTTGTTTATGTACTGCTTGTTTAAAAGAAGGCCATGACATATGCAACCAAACATGAGAACCAAAATAATCGTGATTATTTTGACCATAATCGTACAGCCCTATATAAGCCTTTTTTTCATTGACTATTCAAAAACAATTGTTTTATGGTTTTTGTTGCAGCGTTGTTTTTCTTTATTGTTTTTTTTTTATTTTATTCAACATAATCAATCTGCTTTCATAATGGATTAAAGGAATCTGAGAATAGTTCCATTCACTTTAAATTCTCAGCATTTGGACAGTTTTAGTTCTCTAACTGAATGACCAAACGTTTGTTAGTTGTCAATTTTACTTTTTTACATCTAATTGGGCTTCAAACCACATTGTTCAACTTGTCCACAAAACCCTACTAGCTAAGGACTCAGTTATTTCAGGTGCTTATGTAGTCGTTGCACAAGCGCACACTTTATTGTGTGTGAAATCATATTCTGTGCTTTAGTTCAACATTTACGAGGTTGTACAAGTTGAGCCGAAACTCCAATAACCTCTCACCGCACAGGGCTTTCCACTTTATCTTTCCACAACAGGGGGCTCAAAATTATGTTGAGTAATGGCGGGATTCGTATATACAATACAGCCTTTTTTTTTTCAATAAAATCTTAAAGGAATGCTAAACTTTTCAGAAGTCAGTTAGTGTTTTTCTATACCGTATTTTCCGCACAAAAGATGCACCTAAAAGCCTTAATTTTTTTCTCAAAAGCTGATAGTGAACTTTATAATCCGGTGCGCCTGTAAATGGCGGGTTTTCATTTTTGGAGGGCGAAAAATAACATAACTTTGTCGCCATGGAAATTCTTCAAGTTTTACCTCTGCATTTCAGTTATAAATGTATTTTTTACCATTGATATGAGGACAAGGCGCAAAAACTGCCGTTTAACTGACAGTTTTTGTAAGAGATAATAAAATTATATCAAACAAACACATTTATGGCCATTTACTGTACTTCAAGTGCAGCCCTGCCTTTATTTGAACCGAGGCAGTGTGGAATATACATTTTTATTTCTAAAGAAAAAGCGTTTCAAGGAGATTCCTAATACATTTCATTTCTTCCAACATTTTGAATGTATTCAAGGCTCTTCACTTCCATGCTAGCTATTTTTTTTTTATTTTGACTCAGTCAAGATAAATCGACATTTCCCTGCCAACCAAATTTCCCAACGTGATTGTTTTCATCCTATTCTGATTCCTCAAGTACAAAACCAACAAAGCCAAAGTTTTCAACATGATTTGGCTGTGTTGCGTCTCTGCTTCTGTACATCTAAATAATGCATGATTAAAGAAGACCAGAGCCTCAGCCATCTGCGTCGGCCCACTCGTGCCACACTTAATCACAGATTAAGACAGTAAACTTGCACAGGCCGGCTCAGGTTCCTTCGTTGCAACTTGCAACATTTTCTGTTTCAGCTGGTGAGTGGGATGCCTACTTACCACAATTCTTTATTTTTATCCTGACAGCACATCAAATATCTCTAAAGAGCGTGTTTTAGCTTCTTTCGCATCAGTAGTGCTTGATTGAATATTGGCAATGCTATCAATGCTAAAATTCATGAAATTGTTTCTTGATGTTTAGCACGAATAAGGTATAAGCAGATGATTCGCTTTCGTAAGTAACCTAACTATATGGTTACAGGGAATCAATCTTTTTTTTTCATGTGAACTACCCTGCTTGGTCGACATTTTTCACGAGCTCAAGTGTTGTGACGTAATAAATCTTTAAGCTATGGATTTCTGAACTTAAATCGGAGTGTAACGCGGGCATATATTTTATGTCCTATTAAAAAAAAAACATATTCCTGCAATTTACTGAGAAATTGTGTATGTCTGTTAGCATAATCTCTATTAAATTGAAGCAAAAACTAGTGGTTTAATTCTTTATTCTATGTAACTACTTGATTACTGTTGTACTTCATTACTGTATTGTAGTACAGCATTACAAAGAAGTATTTTTCTTATTTAAAAAAAAATTGCACATGCTGTATTATGGCATCTTTAAATATGATGTCACAGAATAATTTTAAATTGATTCTCAAGGCACCAATGTATTTGATGATTGGAGAATCTTTGAGAATGTTGGAAATTCTTTTGATGCCAGTGGAATAATGCTACCAAAATTTGTCCAGTTAAGGTGGCTTCGCTGAGGCAAACAGAGAAAGAATTTCACTGGGTGTTTTTGTGCTATACATGTGACAATAATTCTCTACAATCTACAAACTGTAGCGCAACCCGATTTAAAAAAAAAATAAAAAAATGCAAAATTTCCACTACACTCCGATTCCCCATCCTTTGTAATTGTATAATTAAAATTTTACAGATTGTGTGACAAAAATCCTTTTCTAGATTTTATTAGTTGTGCCTCACATAAATACCAAAAAAAATCACATTAATTCAGGGGGAATCTAATTGATGGAACAGAATTTCAATTAAAAAAAAACAAGCTCTCTTGGAACTTACTGCTCACCCTGATTGTTACTCCCTAACATGGATCATGGAGGGGAGAGACAAGCAAAGGCTGTGAGAAAATTCATTAAAACAAGAAAGAATAAACAGAAGGCTAATTGAGGCCACTGTTGATGACAAAAAAAAGTGTTAAATTGATACAGCAGTTATGAAAAGTGCAAAGCATATACTATAGGTAATTCATTCCATTTCTTAATTGATTGTGTCACAAAGTATGTTGGTATATCGAAAATTTCCAACATGAGAGGTTCAAACCAAAAAAAGTCACAGTACAATGAAAAATGGCAGAATTCCATTTACCATAGCTACTTTTGTCCAATACCTTTCTCTACATGCTGTCTGACTGTAAAACTGGAAACCATGAACAAATTGTCAACACAATTTAATAGTCAAATCCAAACATAGCATCCTCCAAATTGGCAAAAACTGTCTCCTGTCAGCTGTCAAACATCAATTTTTTGCCGCATTTGCAGACGCAAGCAAAAGCATGTGAGTGGCCGTGAGATTTAGAGGTATCCGAAGGTTAAAACCGCTAATATACTCATCCCTGAATATTAATTCACGATTAGAAAATTTGCTGTCGGTGGCAGAATAAACAGGAAGCTGACTTATTGCGATCCATAATAACTGGCATACCTGCAGTAGATGAAACTCCGTTTGTGAAAATGAAAGAGGCCAAGCATAACTTGGAAGATGATTTGTCAATTTGAAAACGTCTTCGCATGTGCACTTCTACCAAACAACAACAACAACAACAAAAAAAAAACTAAATTGCCCGGTGATGAATTGCGATAAGAGGCTTGGGCAGGTTTTAACACAAATGCAATTTCATGGCAAAATGAGTCCAGAAATATCACTGC
Source organism: Hippichthys cyanospilos (assembly GCF_059441005.1). Classification (NCBI taxonomy): domain Eukaryota; kingdom Metazoa; phylum Chordata; class Actinopteri; order Syngnathiformes; family Syngnathidae; genus Hippichthys; species Hippichthys cyanospilos. The sequence goes on along the minus strand of NC_142383.1, from coordinate 12,780,740 downwards.
AGCGGCTCATCAGCATAAACACAGCCTCAGCTGTACCTCTCCTCCCACAAACATGCGCATTTAAAACCAAGGAAAGAACCACTAAGCGCAAAAACGAATTCAGTGACAAATTGCAGTTTGCCTTTTCGCTGGCTTTGCACCGTCAGTGATTGTAGCCACCAGTCGCTTCCTTATTTAACTTCTTACATCATCCTTGCACGTTTGTTTGTCATCGTCAGTTGGTTGTTAGTGAGCTCGGCAGATTTATGCAAAACTGTCATGCGAGGATTTAGACCTAGCGGGAAAAAAAAAAAAAAAAACAACTCGCAAAATTAGACTCGGAAACTAAAATTGGAAAACTGACATGGAAACTTGATTGAAAGTAGACAAATTGACATGACAGGTTCTGAGCTTGATGTGCTGATTTGTTACTGATAACTTAGATCTTAAATAGTCACACACAAATCCTAATTGACTGTATAAAGAAACCTCAAGAACTATAGCTACTGCATAGCAACAAATACATGACAATTATTACAAATGTGATATTTATAGCAAAAGGTGAAAAGAGTTCTCAAAATAAATCCGTCCAAATAACATGTAGACATCAATATCTCGGTACACTTATTTTGAAGTAGAGCGAGGATCTAACGACTGATTTAATTAACTCGGACGTCAACAACACTTACGTTGTCCTGAAATTAAGCGCGATTGATAATTATGCTAATTACGGATGCTTAAAATATCGAGTTACTCCGCGATTGTATTACACGTTGCCTGTTGCCAGCCATTAGCAAAACCTCTCAAGTTAGCAGCTAGCAGTGCTAGCAGTGACCAGCAGGACTAGATGCTAGCAACATTAGCAGCTAGCATTACTCAACTATGCAGTTTGATAGGCGTAAATGAGTCAAATGACACAGTTCCTGTTTTTACTGATCACTTTAAAAAAAAAAAACAGGCTTACTCAAATGTGGTTTTAGCTAGCAAAAATTGCTACTGTGGTTTTGACGTCTCTTTTTTTTATAGGTTAAATCTGAAGATATTTGCCATAAATTGAATAATAGCCCGCAATTTAAATTTAGTTAAAAAATATCTAAAAATGTGTATTATGAATTATAAACGTTATTTCACACAAGCAAAGATTGGTATATTTAATTTTTGACTCGAATACCAGATTTGACAGAATTTTCACTAGAATATCCGAATACTAAAATACTTGATGATCAGTCCTAGTTGCAAACTGCATATCAACTGGTCACAAAAAAAAAAAAAAAAAAAAATCATTTGCGTCCATAGGGAAGATAGAGGTCACCCACATTTATGTTTCCGCTTTCTTCTCCAGGACTGGCTGAGCAAGTTTGGTTACCTCCCACCCCCAGACCCTGTGACCGGCCAGCTTCAGACCAAGGAGGCCCTGACAAAGGCCATCAAAGCCATGCAGAAGTTCGGAGGGCTCAAGGAGACCGGAGTCTTCGGTGTGTGCACGTTTGTGTGTGTGTTAGTGTGTGTTTTATGCATGACTACAGCATGTGTCAACGGGTGTTAGATGTGAATGCAAATTTATAATCTCTCTTGAGATTGCACTGAGGTGAATAAAACATTGTGACAGTCTAAGAATGATAAGTACGCATCCCGCTCTCTCGCGCAAACATTACGCCATAAATCTTCATACGCGGTGCACTTCCCGCTTTACAGGCTCAAACACACGCTGCTTTCCCATCTTACATGCATGAGCGTCGGTACGAGGGATATAGCCAATCTGGAAGGTAATCATTCGGGTGCCAAAAATAATATGGGTAAAATGCGGGTGTTAACTCATTCACTGCCATTGAACTTCCCCAAACGTTAAAGATTGAGTTTAACATTTATTTTTTTATATTTTTGTACTGGGCTGTTTGTTGGTAAATAAGTTAATGGAAAGCGACATTATATAAGTCAAAAATCCATGTTAACTGGACTGGTTGTGACGAAATAAACTATGCGTAGAAATAATTGTTAGCATTTTAATGATAGGAAAAATATCAACTTTTTAGTACATGAAATGACTAAAGGGGAAGTCAACCTAAAAGATTTATTTACCATAATATGTTCTATCTGTTCGCCCCAAAAGTGTTATTCATCCCGTAGGGCGGCCATATTGTCGCTGCTGTTACCCTAAAAATAACATCACAGTTGCTCATGTGATGTTGGGAAGCTGAGCCATGATTGGTTGCTGAGCTCCAAGCAGGTGTGATGTTGCTTACAGTTGATGGCAAGAGTTAAAAATGTCCGCCTCCTGAAATACATAAAAATAAAATAAATGAATATATATGCTTCTTTTTTCATATTGCACGGATGCAGTATTAATCGGAATGCCATTTTTCGACTAGTGCGGCTTCATGAAACTTTTATTGTTAAAAAAAAAACATGTTGCTAGAAAAAGCTCATAAACAGTACATACAGTTCCACTCCAGTCCTGTAGGTGGCAGTAACTTGCATTACAATTCGAGAATAAATTGCTACACAGAGCAAGCTGAAATAAATCACTTTATAAATATGTAGTAAATACTTGTAGATTACTTAAATAAAGCTTTTAAAAACATTGCAATATAAATGACGACTGTTTACTCATTTTTTACAGCGTTTACACAGGTTGCAGGTTACCGCATAGCAACGAATACCCAGGAAAAAGTCTTTGTTTTTGCAATGAGTAATTGCAATAAACTTAAGTATTGTTTTTTTTTTCCAGGCACTTTGACGTACTAATGTATTTTTTTCTGTTCTAGACTAACCTGCAACCCGTGTAAACGCTGTAAAAAATTAGTCAACAGTTGTGATTTAAATTGCTTTTTTTTTTGTTGTTAATGGTAAAATGGATACAGATATAGAGCGAAAGGTTTTCTCTTTCCTGGGGGGGCTTTGCAAAAATAATTGAGAATCACTGCTGTAGTCGGTCCTCCACTTTTTAAAAAAAAAAAGTGTATTTTCACTCGACACTGACTTTAATCAGATATTTGTATGTATTCGGTTCATGCCAAACACTCATGTCTCTGCTCAGATCAAGCCACATTGGGACTAATGAAGACCCCCAGATGCTCTCTGCCAGATGTGCCTGTGACTGAGGGGACGGCGGGCCGCAGGAAACGTAGCCTGAACACTCCAAACAAATGGACCAAGCGCCATCTCTCTTGGAGGTAACCAACATGAAGCGAAGCCCTTTTATGCCCGGGTTCAAAAATGCGCCGAAACACGACGAGAATTTGAGTGGCTCGCCTATTTAATTCCATCGATTCTTTGAAGCGCAGCCCGGCTCTGTTTCTAGTCTTGCTAATCACATCTGTGCATCGGAGAGTTAGTTCTCAAACCGGTCACATTTTCAATACGTCCTTACTGTGGGTACACTGGATGACTCTTAATTGGGGAAATCTTTTGCCTAAATCTATTGATTTTGGAATCAATGTTTGCTTAAGGGAAGTTGTGATACAAGCCAGAGAGACCTTTAAGCAACAATGTGCGTTACTCGACTTTCTAATGCTCCTTTATAGAAGTTTATGATCAGTGATAAATTATATCCGGTTGTGGGAGGGGGGAACTCCACAAAAAAAAAAATGATTAGGGCTTCAGGTGCGAGGCTCCTCACGGGGTCAGTAAACACTTTATATATTCGATGATCAAAATAATATGGTCAAGCATCAGCAGTTTGATTGCTGAGTATTTGATTGCCGGAGTGTACATTGAAGACTCCCCGGGTAGTATTTAGTAAGGCTTTGCTAAAACGCCCGCGAACTTGATTACGGACGCAACCCGTTGCGATTTACTAACCGGAAGCCCCTCGGATCGCATCTACCAGATGTAATACGTCGCTGCGCGGTTCATTGTGTGCATTCCGGGGAGCATATGCAAATGGATTCGTTTTGTTATCAAACCTGAGATGAAATGTGATGGCTGATTTTCTAGATTAGCATATAGCATCCAAAAGATTCAAGATTTTTATTGTTATATGCATCGTAATACCACACAATGAAATCCTTATTCTGTTCACTCCCCCGAGCAGACTACGTTCCATAATCGAGTAAATAATAAGGTAGGCGATAAAGCAAAACACACACAAAAAGGGGGGTGCAAATCGCAACTGGTATGTGTAGCAAACAAGATGAGAGGTGACAGGGAGAACGGCTTTTTTTTTTAGATGCCAGAAACAAAAATCAATGTGACATCATGTTTTCATGCAATTTTTGAGCTTCTGTATGACAGTGTCTTCCTTGTTTGTGTGTATGTACCAATGTGACAACGATCTACTCTGTAAAAGCTGTCAAATAGAGGAGAAGGATTAAGGGCCAGGTTGAGTCTGCATATTCTTTTTATATCAAAATGTACACAGAGTTGCAAAATTAGCAAAAATCCAATGCAACCACTACGTACTCTGAAAATTAGACTCAGAACCCAGACTCAGAAAACGACTAGAAATTTACTGTGCAGGACACGGAACAGGATAAGTAGAAAATCTTGATCTACAAAGATCGAATGTAACTACAACATATTCGGAGCTAGACTTGGAAATAGACTCGGAAACTAGACCCAAAATCTAGAATTGGAAAACTAAACCCAGAAAGAAACTAGGAAGGTATCTTGCGAGCATGTCCATTTCCTGATGTGTCACTGAGAACTAAGAGCTTAAAGGGACAGTGTGTAAGATTTAAACTCTTTTTCATTTAAAAGGAATCAATTAAATGATTGTAAATTTCAAAACCTTGCAAATGAATGTGTTCTTAATGACCAACAGTATGTTTTAAATATAATCATAGGTGTAGTTATTATGAAATGATATTACATGGGGGGTGGCACTTCTCCGTAGGCGGCCATGTTAATTGTTTAATGTTTGAGGGTGCGCCTTATTATCCGGTGCGCCTTATCGTGCGGAAAATACGGTACATAAAAAATGTCAAAAGGTGACACATACATGGCCACGATGACAAAGGGGAGAAATACACAATCATAGCAACTGCCTAGCGACGAATAGACTGAATAAACAGACAAATAAAATCCTTGAGGAAATAAGAGGTATTTATATGCGGCACAACAGGAACTTCGGCAATACCTCAGCAATTGAATGGTACAAACACATGCTGCGTGAATACAACGTTTTTTTTTTCTTTTTCTATCACATAGAGAGCGCTGGTATGACGTCATGCTATTCATGTAAAGCTAAGGCAGATATCTCGATCGAGGTTCGTCAAATTTGAGCATTTTTAATGGTGTCGTCGCCGCACGGGAAGTTACGCTCTTTCGCCCAATGATCACGGCCATTAGCCATCAATTTGTTCCAGGTAGCATGCGGCTCGATTTAGTCTCGATGTCATTCTATGTCCTGTCCAAAACCGCTTGTCGAGCACTTCTGTGGGACGACGAGGTCACGGATGAGCACGTCCACCCAATCGTGACACGCCGCTAATCCCTCCGTAGCCGTCTGGGCGCTAGGGTCTATTTTCTTGCCGGTTTACAGCAAACTAACAAGTCAAACAACTGAATGCTTTGATTGCAATAGCCTCACACTACTGTTTTAAAGAAAGTTTTTTCAGAGATTTGGAAACTAAGGGGAAAAAAATAATTATATATATCGAGACCGTTGATTTTTCTTTTATAGTTCTGTCAGTAACAAGACTCCTTTGAGTTGCTTTGGGCCTTATTAGCCCATTTCACACTGCCTGTAAAAGTCGACGTCTTCTCTGCTTTTCCCTATACCGCTGTTGCGTATAAACAGCGCCGACGCAGAAAGTTGTGGAGGTATGAAGCCAACTCGGAAAATTGAACAGAGGCGGGCAGCTGTCTTTATGTGAGGATATTCTGAGTAGTCTGTGTATTTTGACATTCCGACCTGTTGGAAGCAGTTCTCGCTATCCAAGACATATTTTATCCGTCAAACCAGGCGCTGCTGTTGAGATTTATCACAGTACTCTATGTGAAAGAACACAGTTACGCTATATTAACTAACTTAGCGCTATGTAGCTATTTTCAGTAGTTTGACGCCTGATGAAAACGCCCAGGTTAGCTTAGCGCAAGCTAGCAGCTGGGACAACACAAGTTGGTGGATTTATTGGGAGACTAAACCTATTTAGCTATTTTCAGCAGTTTGACGCCTGATGAAAACGCCCAGGTTAGCTTAGCGCAAGCTAGCAGCTGGTACAACACAAGTTGGTGGATTTAATGGGAGACTAAATTTATTTCGCTTTTTTTAGCTGAAATTCAGCAGACTGGAAGGAAAATCACCGGCGTTATCTTAGCGCTAGCTAGCAGCTGGATTTAACCCTCTCACTCCCGTTGGGACAATGTGTCCCACAGCTTTTCAAAAGGAAATCGCAGTGGGTTTAGGAATGGTTGTAATAACACAAAATGGCATCCCAGTGGTTCATTAGACACCTATCTACAGATTCTAGTGGCATTTAGCAACTTTTCCGTACACAATAAGCCAGTGCCGACTGTCAACAAGGTAGGTTGCATTGTACAATTTTTCTTCAATTGACGGTCTAGTACTGTGGCAATAAACGGTATTGATATGTGCTATATATGTGTGTTGCTATTGACTGATTGTTACACTGATGACTATGTATTGTAGGCGTTTGTTGATCATTTTCGCTTCTCCGGCATGTTTTTATTATTGTTATTGTTATTGTTATTGTATTATTATTATTGTTGTTGTTATTGTTATAATTATTATTATAAAATACAAAAATATCCCAGTGCCTCTAACCTTATCTATGGAAGTGGGAATTTTTCAAGTGTCCTATACTTATAAACAAACAGCATGTGGCATAAGTTTTGTTTAAAAAAAAAAAAAAATCAGTAGTGAAAGGCGTTAAAATTATACAAAATTGGACACAGTATTTGAGAACAGAGAGATCGGCTTGATTTTACATCATTTGAAGCCTCATTTTTTTAAGGTAATTAATTTAAAAACACATTTCTCTTTGTTAAATTCAGGAGACCTTTATTTTCTCTTCACAGTAATTTTAACATAACCCTTGTCAGCATGTATCATCACTTGGATCTAAACTAAAAAATCGGAACTGACACATCTCTGCCAATGATATGCAAAACGGATCTTCATGTTGACATTATGTGTCCTCGTGTTACCGGGTTGCCTCTTGTTCTTGAAAAAAAAATGCCTCTACGGCATCAATTGCGAAGAATTTTGTTTGCAATATCTCAGTGACAGAAGGATGCACGGAAATCACTTTGCAAGCTTCTGTCTGGATGTCTCTTTGGTTTAGCTCACTTTCTTCATTTCTTCTACCAGAAGGCATGTCATTCAGCATTGATGGCACTATTATTCACACGTTGTTGTTCTTTCATTTTGCACCCATTGTTGTTGCTTTGTGATTGCATTATGCGGTTTAGTTTTGGAGCTGTTTTTCCCATTACTTGGAATAGCCAGCAAAAGCCCTTGAGGTTTTTTTTTTTTTTTCTTGCCTTACTGTTTTGTTGACTGTAGCATTGTTGTTGAAAAATTGATCATTCATTTGACTAGTAACTTTAATAACTATTTCTGTTTGTTAGTGGTTCTGTTGCTTGAATTTTGAAATGCGGCTGACAGGTCGTCTCCTTAGTTCAGCGGAGTGCGGTATTGCCTCAGGCTGCAGTATGTACCTGCTCGAGGAAAACAAGTAGCGTGTGGAAATTATACTTCTGCTTCTACTTCTGGAATGGGCGATACTGACTGCCTATAATATTAAAAAAACAACAACAATAAAAATCAAATATGCCGTATAGTGTGGACTGTATGTTTGATTGTTGTATGAATAAAGGTTATGCTGAGATATATTTTTGACAGCTTACTTCCACAAAAGGTTAAGGTTGCTATCATGTAATAATATATTCCCTCATCTGGTCAGAGTTGCATATGTGTGGGAGAAAAATGTTATGCATAAGTTTCTCGTATATTCGTATTTTTTTCAGTTAATCCTATCATGTAAAGCAGTGGTTCTCGAATGATGGTACGAGTTCCCCTGAAGGCACGTGAGATTTTAACGGGGTTTAAGTAAATCGAATTTATTGCTTTTTAATGTTGCAGCAGAAACACTACATGTTCCTATTCAAATTAAGAGCAAATTAATTGGAAAATGAAGTAACATACAGTGGACCGCCCGGTTTACGGGGTTTTTCACGTTGCGAAGTGGAATACAACGTTTTTTTTGTGCCCTTGTTACGGCAATTTTCCCGCCTTACGGCATCAACAATTGCAAAATTCAAATTTGGCAGTCAGTGTGCGTGCGTACGACTGTGCGAGTCAGCACGCTCATACGTCATTATATTGGTCATCGCATACGTCACTAAGATGCTGGTCTGCTATTGGTCGGTGTCTCGGCGTCCTCAAGATGCTGGTCTGCTATTGGTCGGCATCACGGCTTTCCAAAGATGCTGGTTTGCTATTGGCTGGCGTCACGGCGTCCCTAAGATGCTGGTCTGCTATTGGTCGGCATCACAACGTCCCTAAGATGCTGATATGCTAAAGACTTGATCTGGTGCGAGTGCTTACGATATCGTATTTATTGTGCATTTTAGTGCTTCGTTCAAAGTTTGATTAGCAATGGGTCCCAAGATTGCTAGCGATGTGTAAGGGAAAAGACGATTACTATGGAAACGTAGCTAGAGATAATCAAGAAAGGCGAAGAAGGCAGATGCACGTTAGCCTTGCTAGGCAATATGGCCGTAACTAGCTTAAGTCACGTCACTCCAAAGGAAATAAAATTGCACTTTTCTTTTATATTTTTTTTATTTATAATCTTATTTAATTATATACATGTGTATTAAATAAAAGTAGTATTTCCTTTTCTATTTTGTTTAAAAGTTTTAATATGTATATCAAATTTTGATGTTTTTACTTCGGGTTTTGCACTCATTAGCTAATTAGCATAGGTTTCAATTGGCCGCCATACAACGATGTCGCCTTACGATCCCAACTCCGGAAAGGATTCATGTCGTATGGTGGGGGTCCACTGTATTATAAATTATATAGCAGTGAGTCCTTTGCAAAAAGTTCTATGCCCTTATTCAGTTTTTATAAGATTGCATTGTCAATAGTGACAGAATTTTCTAGCAGATGAGCCAGGAATAAAATGGAAGATGTTAGACTATTTATCATCTGTAGTTGCTGAATACAATCCAACTAGAAATAGCACTAAAAATGTCATTTCCAAATTGAATAAATCAGACATGAATGGCACAGCAGTCTTTTTTTTTCATTCAAAAAATCTTGGCTGAAAAAAACTGTAAAAAAAAAAAATCTGTCGATAATGCTGGATGTGAGAGAAGCAAGATGCATTTCACCTTTTCTTTTCTTTCCAGAGAGCACTTTTTATTTACCCATTTGAATTTTCAGCTACCCCATTTATTTCTTTATGGTCTAATTGATTGATTTAAAAGGCCAGCAGCTACATGCATGCGGTTCCGTCCTCTCAATATTGGCATGGAGTTTTCTTTGAGTTTGTCTGCAGTGGGCACACAGCCCAGAGGGGCCAAACCAATCTCCAGGAGAAGGCTAAAGATAGAAGACTAATCAATCAGCTGCATGTTAGGACAAGGAAAGCCAAATGCATCAAGGTGTGTTTGGAAAAGTAAGCTATCAATCCTTTTGGAAAGCGCCTTTTGGAATACTCAAGAATCGGAGACGCTGACCGATGCCGACTTTGACTACAATGTTGTTATTCGTTTTTATACTTGGTAATAATTTGGGCTATTAATTGATGTATTTTTTTTAAGTTTTGATTCTAATCCCTATATTCAAAAGCAGGACGTTCATTCAAATGCACAGTGAAATCAAAAATGAAGCAAAAATCAGTTACGGGTTTCCGTATTAAAAATGTTGATTTTATTTTTTCCAACGTAAAAGCAAATGATTTCAAGTCTTATACTTTCTTTAACATCCGCAGGTCAAGCATTTTGACATAAAATATCTCAAATAATGCGTCCGCCATCTACTGTTGCCTGTGTATCAGTAAAGCTCAGAGGATTCAGAACAAATTTAAATGAATCAAAAATGATTATCGATTAGTTACGGTATTGATTAATCAATGCAGGTCTAGAATGGACATGTGACATGAGAATTTAAGTGATGCTATTTAAATAAGTCTGGCAGTGTTTTGGGATGCTAATCACGTAGAAACACTAGGATCTATTTAAAAATGTCGGAAAATATCTTCCATTAGGTCATCGGGGGAAAAAAGGCTATGATGTAATAAACTTGAGGTCTGCAGTCCAGACTGTCCATCACTAGTTATTATATTATTAATACCTATATATAATATATAAATGATTATAATACTCATTTTAAAAAATACCTTGGTTTATTTATATAAAATAATTCTAAAAGTATTAGATATAATAAAATTGTATATGTTTTGTACAAAATTATAATACCATTTCAAAATAATTAGATTTAATTACATAAAAAATGTAATGATATTAAACGTATTCATGTATTATATATATATAATTATTATAATATTCATTGATTGATCCTGGTTTTGTGAAAATACATTTTATGTATACATTTATTTATTTATTAAGTACAAAATGATCCCATTTTGTGGGGTTATTAAACATTTTTTTCCACCTTTTATTTAACCAGGAAGAAATCCATTGAGATTTACAGCTCTATATTTATCCATTGTCAGCAGTCAAACATGATTTTTTTTCTCTATAACTTGATGACTAAATTGTTTTTCATGTACAGCATCATTAATAAATAAATACTCTTGTAAAAAAAAGTAAAAATACTACAAAAAATAAGGATGACTAAATAAACAATCAACAAAAACAATAATGAGCTCATTTACGAGCGCTCCTTTTGTCAACGAATTCACATACGGTTAATGCATGTTTTTTTAAAATGACTTTAAACGCATCGAGAAGATTCTAAAAAGAATTCCAATGAATAATCTCAATCGTCCTTTAGCGTGAATGTGACTGTGAATAGTTTAGCTGAAAAGCAATCCACAGTTTACCCCACCCTCACCCAAAATCAGCTGAGAATGCCTCCGACTCACCCATGACCTTACTAAAGACCAGCAGTACAGCAAAGGGGTACACAATGAAGAAAGTCTATTTTCTGTTTTTGAATAGTGTTAGCAGTTCCAGCCTATTAGCCTCTGGGGCGCAAGGGAGATGCAAATTACCGCTCCAGGGTTAATTGCCAAGTTAATTGCGTCTAACTTGAACAGGGATAAACTCTTTTTGTTACTCTGAGGTGCAGGGTTGACTTAGGGTCTGGCCGGATTTTCAGGCCTCGCTCTTTTCTATTTGAACAACTCCAGCTTGCTCCCGAAGTCTTAAAACGCACACGTGGGAGGAAGGAGGGCGCACGCAAGCACGCACAATCGCTCTTTAATAAGACATAAATACATCCATCCATCCTTTCTTTTTTAATTCTGCTTTTCCCGGTCAAGGTCAAAGGGAGCTGAAGTAGCGTGGCCCTGCTGAATTTGCACAACTGATTACAGGACTAAGAGTTCCATGTGTTCTTTTTTCAATGCTTTGAAATTTCTGGAAAAATCATGCCTCAGAGGTGAAATAAAGTTGGATGGCCATCATGCATGCTAAAATTTCTTCAAAACTTCAAAACGCGAGTAGTTTTACTTTCATTTGTTTCGATTTAATCTTGTACAGTACACATCCAATATGTTTAGAATCGCTTATCCTATCGATTATCCCATCGTTTAATCAAATAAATGTGATTAAATTGTATTTTTCCTCAAAGTGTATTGCAAGATGATTTTTTTTCTTAATTATAGTTGTTTAGTATTGTTTAGTCATTAAAAATAATAAATAATGACATTACAAGAAAATACTAAATTATGGAGCACATTATTTTTGAAGAGTAAAAAATATTTCAAAAGTAGAACCTTAGACTCTACCATTTTTTTTAAATGAATATAAAGTTGAATAAAAATGTATTTTGTTAATGAATTTTTATCTTCATCCTTGAATGTTGACTGTCACTATTGAATATTTTTAGAAATTATTATTCAATTCAATATTCTATTAATCAAATAAAGAATCATTAAAAAAATCATCAAAAGTGTATTACAAAATTATTTTTTCCCAATTTTTATTCTTGTATTATTATTTAGTGATTAAAAATTCGAAACCACAATCAGATTACTCGGAAATGGTAAATCGTAGAGCACACTATTTTTTTTCAACAATTAAACAAAAGTTAAACCTTAATACTACTTTTTTTTTTATTAGTGTAAAGATAATTGTCAATTTTTATAATTGTCTGCAGAGTTCGCGCAGAACAGATTATCTGCAATGCGTACCTTTCGGAAAATCTGTACGAGCGGAAACATGGTGGACGAACTATTGCTTATGCTTTATGATTATGCGGAAAAGGACTACCGTGACCTAAATACAGTAAACGACCCCTGACGAGCACCACCTTGCTGAGAGATGAGGAATCTGTTGAAAAAATGCTTGGAAGAAAGTTTGTATGTTGTAAACTGATTTACTGCCACCTAGAGTATGGGAGAATATCGTCTGACTGCGAGGGAAAGCCGCACCGAGTATAAAGTTCTGCAAACCGCATGCCGACTCGTCAAGCATAAACCAAAGCTGGAAATTTTGCTGCAGGCTTCAATGCATTATTTCGCACTGGGGATTTTTTTTTTTTTTACACATGCAGGTTTCGTGGTAGAGGAATTTTACTGTACTTTCCGACATGATTGACAATGTTGTGACAAGATTTACAAAAAACGGTGAGGTAATTCAGTTTGAAATAGGCTCGTGCTCAAGCAGAATGAATGTTGTGACGTTAAGTCTCTTGTTGTTTACTGACTCGGCCCCGTTGCGATTCTCCTCCGTTAGCAACGACGCACCTTTCGTTTCTTCTTCTGTCAAAACAAAAGATGCACGGCCTGTCCTCAGCAAGCCTGTTCAATAGCGTGCGCGTTTGTTGAAGTAAGCACTTCTTTGTGTCTGTATTATATTTGATTGATGTGGACTAGCCAGACAGCACGCGGCGTGTGTTCTCAGGTATTCATCTGTGAGTCAATGATGCACTCTCAGGAAAATGTGTTCCCGTTAAACAGCCGCCGGGCTTTTTTAAACGCCGTCGCAAAAACTCTTAGACGTGCACTTTGGGTTCACCCTCAAAATTGGCCGGCTCACAAGCTTATTATTTTCCAGCTGCTTGTTTGTCATGGTCGTGAAATTTCAAGAAAGTAAACATTTACGTTGTGATCGCACAGCCAACAGCTTGATCAGGCGCCAGAATTTGGCAGGGAATTCGCCGGCTTAAAATTTGTGTTGTTAGGCGCTTTGGGAAAAGTTTGATGTTGACGTTAGTATGCTTTGTTTATTTTAACCCTTATTTTGATCATTTTTCTGGTATTTTTTTCCACACCTGGAAAAAAAATAATTTATTCTCGTGAAAGTTTGCTTTCTTGTCTTGTGTACCGTATTTTCCGCACTATATGGCGCTGCTAAAAGCCTTAATTTTTTAAAAAAGCTGATGGTGCGCCTTATAATCAGGTGCGCCTTATATATGCATCAATGTTGAGATTGAGATTCGTAGATGGGGAATTAACTGATAAGTAAGATTTACCTGTTTCTTTTGTGTGTTTACAGTTGAACAAGGTTGGTCATTTTGCCATTGAGTTATTATGCTAATGAGAGTTTAGAGTTATTATTTGAGTTATTATTGTTACTACTTTGGTATTACTATATTGTGATTGAATTTTTTTTTAAATATGTCATTAATTGAGGGTGCGCCTTATAATCCGGTGCGCCTTATATATGGAAAGAGCTATACAATATGTCATCAATTGAGGGTGCACCTTATAATCCGGTGTGCCTTGTAGTGCGGAAAATATGATATATTTTTATTATCATCCAAAGAGTTTTTTTTTCAGGAGATTTTTCAATAAGATATCCGAATACCAAAACATTTGCAGCTGTTTTGCAGCTCTACTGCAAAAGAAAAAAGTTACAAAAAAAATACCACTGATTTATAGGCCAACATAGAGACTGCTGTTACATTGAGTTTTATATAATGCTGAGAGTGGAGAGAAATTCATTTCTGTCCTGTGTAATTTCTCAAGGAAGAAGAAAATTAAATGAACACGGTGGCGCCGACTTAATTAGGACAATCTTGTTTGAAGGAAAAAAAAAAAAAAGAACCCCGAATCTATTGTGGACTTGATTGAAATATTATCAATAATTGAAAACGTTGAATTTTACAAACTGATGCGACCCCTCGTGTCAGGTCCGTCAAGTAAATCCAATTTCTGCTAGACACCGCGGGGAAATAACACCTGGCTCGTTTGTTATGCGCCTACAGTCGTCTAATGTAAACACAAGCATTTCCCTGGGACGCCGCGCATCATCCGAGATGCGGGACAGCAGGGCTCCGACCTTGGCCGACTTAACCGCCGTTGCCCCTGCGCACGCACAATTTGGATACACATATCTTTTTATTTACACGGCCGACGCAATCACCCGCCCTCGTTCGTCCGAATTAGCTTTAATAAGCAGGTGAATTGTCTGCCGAGGATAAGCAATTTGCGACGACCTTGGGAAAGTGCGGAGCAGCAGTCAGGGGGCGCCGCGTGAATAAATGCGGGCACATCTGGGTATGTAAATCAGAAAAGTTGCAAAAATTTCAACGGAGAATCTGATGGTTTCAGGGCGGCTTCGCGCATGAATGCCAATGAGACGCTGCTCATTTTCAAAGCGTCCCTCGTGCTGTTTAGCTTGAGTAACTGAGGCTGCCCGTGTGCTTTTTCACATGTTGACACGTTTGATAATTGAGCGTCGAAATTAGTTGGACTAATCAACTCATTTGCATCAGCGGGTGTGTTGCAAACGTCGGCCGGTGAATAATGAATGGTAATGAATGAAAATGCCGGTGCTTATAAAATAGATCGACCGATATGGATTTTTCAGGACCGATACCGATTATTAGTAGCAGAGGAGGCCGACAACTGATATTTGGGGCCGATATTCATTTGGAGTAAAAGTGTAAAAATTGGCGTTAAATTGAATAATCCAAACACTGAACTTCATTGAAATGCCAAAAGCATGTTTATTGGACCACGCAAATAGAAAATAATAGCTCCAAACCGGAAATGTCCTCGGCAAAACCGGAAGTAAGTTTATTGGCAAGATGAAGAAAATAAACTTTAGTATCGATACCCAAACGTGTGAAATGCAATAAAATAAAAGTTACGGCATTCCCGCCTGATAATTCGCCGTGGATGATGTCAGATAGCATGCTGTTCGATTAGCGCGGCTGTCAGCAAACCCTGAAACGGAAATGCGGCATCGGCAAACCCGGAAAGCACTTCTATCGTCAAAACGACGAGAATATACCTTAATATCCATACTCATCTGTTTGAAAAATAATAAAATGAAACGTACAGCATTCCTGCCTGATAATTCACAGAGGATGGCGTCAGATAGCATGCTGTTCGACTAGCGTGGCCATCTGCAAACCCGGAAACGGAAGTGCGTCATCAGCAAACTGAAAGTACAGTACTTCTATCGGCAAAACCTTTCCTTTACACGCAGAAAAAACAATAATAATCCATTGAAACAACAATCATCGCTATTCGTAACAAAAAAAACATCCAACAACAAAAACAAAAACAAAAAACATCCCGTTGAATCGGCCGATAATCGGTCGATAGGAGTTTGCGGGTTTTAAAACTGCTAGCATGATTAGAATATAGCCTCACTTCACTAAACTATAAATAACTCACTGTATTATGTAGGCATAATAATATGTGTAAAAATACACCTATCGGTCAGAGCATGAGCATGAATAAAAACATTTTGACTCATGCGGACTATCTTGGATTGGTTGTTTTTCCTTGGGCGCGGTGGTACACATTAGAGATTTATATATATATATATATATATATATATATATATATATATATATATATATATATATATATATATATATATATATATATATATATATATATATATAAAATTAGTGACGTTATTGACCGACCAAAGACCCTAATACAATCATGACGATTATTCCACTAAGAATCTTTTGGGGAAAAAATAGTACATATTTCTGTTAATGCCTTAAAATAAAACAGTGGTTTTTTGGAGGGACCAAAGCAGCATAAAAACATGGAGGAAAAAAAGGTTTTCATAAACTTCATATTTATAGTTAGGCCAGAAGTTAATGAAAAAAATCCCATCTTTTGAAATGTAAGAAAATAAGGAATGTGAAATAAATGTTTGAAAACATTAGGTGTACTGTGAGGCATAAGCATTTCTACACCACTGCGAACTGCAACCACTGTAAGAAATAACCAAAGTGTTATTTGAGAGGTGATTTAAGAGAATTGTAAGATCTTAATTCCATCTGGCAGGTGTTTAGAAGTGTGACTTTGACAAAAAAAAAATGTCTGGTCACCTTCACGAGTGATCTGAGGGGATTGAACAGCTGCTCCAACTCACAATGATGAAAGGTTTGACATGAAGCGAAGGTGAAAGTCGCTATTCACATTTTGATTTCTAAGGAGGGGACAGAAAATTTAATACATAATTCAAGAATTTTCATGATGATGTTTTTAGTTTTGGTTTTAAGTAGGGTTTTTTCCCCCATTCAATCCCAGCTACTTGTTCCATGTATATTTTTTTTTCAAATTATTGTCAAGTGTTCAGTTAAAGGAAGGTCTAAAAATAACTGTTAGTTAATGAATGAAGTACATTACTCGAGTAATGGCACTTAATTACCCTAACTCACTTAATTACTACTTAACTTATTACATGAACACTTTGTTCTTTAGTTCCTGCCATTTTTAGAGCCTCATTATTTTTTCAATTCAAAAGATGATCTATCTTTTTGTTTGCTTGTTTTTGTCTTATGTCTGTGCTTTTTTTTTAAGTCCAGATATTCAATCCCAGGTACTTCTATGCATATATATATATATATATATATATATATATATATATATATATATATATATATATATATATATATATATATATATTACCCCCCCCCCAAAAAAAAAATAAAAAAAAAAAATATATATATATATATATATATATATATATATATATATATATATATATATATATATATATATATATATATCAACTATATAGCTTAAGGAGGGTATAAAATGGACTGGTACCTAATGAATTAAGTACTGAAGTAATAAAAAATAAATAAAAAATACTGTGGCACTTACAGTAATTACCCAAAACTATTTAGGTACTTAACTGCCAAAAGTACACAATTATTTTACTATTTAATTACCTAAAGTAATGCAGTACTTGAGTACTTAGTTTATTGAGTAACCATTTTTAGAACCTCCTTTAGCTAAACACTTGAATAAAATTGAAAGAAATGTAGAGAAGTATCTGGGATTGAATGTTTGGTTCCTTAAAAAAAATCTCTCTCTCTCTCTCTCGCTCTCTCTCTCTCTCTCTCTCTCCCTATATATATATATATATATATATATATATATATATATATATATATATATATATATATATATATATATATATATATCGCTCTCTCTCTCTCTCTCTCCCTATATGTATATATATATATATATATATATATATATATATATATATATATATATATATATATATATATATATATATATATATATATATATTGAGATGCGTTAAAAATTTTGCTGAGTGTGACTTTTCTCATTTCCTTTGTTTCTATTGTTTCAGAGTGAGGACGTTCCCGAAGGACTCGGCCTTACTGGGCAGGGACACGGTTCGAGCCCTCATGTATTACGCCCTGAAGGTCTGGAGCGACATCGCGCCTCTCAACTTCCACGAGGTGGCAGGGAGCGACGCCGACATTCAGATCGACTTCACGAAAGCCGACCACAACGACGGGTATCCCTTCGACGGGCCCGGAGGAACGGTGGCCCACGCTTTTTTTCCTGGGGAGCGATTCACAGCTGGGGACACGCACTTCGATGATGACGAGGCTTGGACCTTCAGGTCACCAGGTACATTCTTTCCACTTCTTTTTTTTAGCAATTATTATCATAATAGAATCGTATATATATATATATATATATATATATATATATATATATATATATATATATATATATCATAATATAAAGCGGGGCGCAACATCATGCCGAGGGGTGCGTATGACCTCTAAATGACGGTTAAAAAGTCACAATTGTCATTGAAGGATTCGGACTCTTCTATGTCGAGTACATTTCACGTGAAGGTTCTGCAGTTATTGCAGCACTACCCCAATTTTGTCTGTATCAACAGTATGTATAAAAAATGATGAGACCTCTTGTGTAGACTTGCATGAATCCATAGCGACCTAAAGCTTCACCAGGCAAAACTAGAACAGGCTTTATTAAGGATTCAAACATTCCCCTTAGGCTCTTTCATGTCCCAGTCTCTTTAGTTAATATTTACTTATCATTATAATATGAATTTAAAATTTAAATACTTTCTCATACTGGAGAGCAGAGTTATATCTGAAATAGTGGTGATTTTTTTTCCCCCTCAAGCTTTTTAAGGAGGTGTAAAATATTTCCTCAGTTCCTCCAAATGTTATAAACAATCCACTCCATTACACCAAGCACCGTAGATTTAAGAAATCTGTTATATAAGGTTCAGTCAGGGTTTTTTTTTTCAGATGATTAATAATGAATGAGAACTTTAAAAGCAACTTTCTTAACTTCTAACTAATATATTGTGTGTTTTCCACACTATAAGGCGCACCTAAAAGCCTTATTTTTTTTAAAAGCTGATGGTGCGCCTTATAATCAGGTGTGCCTTATATATGGATCAATATTGAGATTGGGATTCGTAGATGAGGAATAAAGTGATAAAGTGAGCTTTACCTGTTTCTTTTGTGTGTTTACAGTTGAACAAGGTTGCTCATATTGACATTGAGTTATTATGCTATTGAGAGTTATTATTTGAGTTATTATTGTTATTACTTTGAGTATTATTATATTGTGATTGAAATATGTCATTAATTGAGGGTGCGGCTTATAATCCGGGGCGCCTTATATATGGAAAAGTTTTAAAATATATCATTAATTGAGGGTGCGCCTTATAATCCGGTGCGCCTTATAGTGTGGAAAATACTGTAATTTAAATTGCAAGGCTTCGTGAAGGAGGTTGTTCAGGTGCTTGAAACAATCAATAACACAACGAGATGACCTTTTGATGGCTCAATACAGATATTTTGAATCCCATCATTGTTTTGTTTCCAAGTCTTGATGCTTGCTTTACTTTGTTTACTCTCACCTTTAAAGATGAGTCAGTGAATTGAATGCCTGCATGTAAACTCTAATAATCTATTGACCGGGTTGGAATAACCTTCATAACACCGCTCCTACTGATAACCCATCAATAAGCCACGTCTTCATTTTTTGATTTTGATAAAATGTTAGTCTATTGACTGAAAAATTCCCATAGCTGAGAAAATTATTATTCCGCTCGCTTTGCACCGAGCATCTGTTGGCGCTCGGATATTTTGTCAAAATAGAGCCCCTATGAAGATGGATGACATATTACAGAATTTTATGCTTTGCTTCAACCCCCTGTGGACAACTGGAGTTTCAGCATGTGCCAAACGGCAGTAGAAGTGTTAGCAGCCTGCGACACCAATACTCTTCTTCAAAAATCTCCTTTTTCATGCCAACCTGCTAATATATTCCAATTAGATTAGTGCGTTTCAATAGTGAAGATAAGTGGGACAGAAAGTGGAAGGATGATGTCATAAAGTTATTAAGTTTCTTGGTGGTTCAACATCACTCAGCGGTGCTCCTCAGAATCTCTCAGTCATCATAAAAATGTAGCAGAATAAAGAAAAGCTGAGGTCTCATTATAACTGACCAAACATTTGCACTCATACAAGTACAATGATAAGTCTCTTGGAATGTGTCCTTCATGTGATATCATTTTTTTTTAAATTGGATGTGTATATAATTTCAGCACATTCCACACACAGCTATGGTAACTACAGTTTGTAGAATATGTGGTTAAATTATCCATCCATCTATTCATTTTCTACAGCCACTTATTCTTACTAATATACCATATTTTCCGCACTATAAGGCGCACCTAAAAGCCTTGATTTTTTTTAAAAAGCTGATGGTGCGCCTTATAATCAGGTGCGCCTTATATATGGATCAATATTGAGATTGGGATTCGTAGATGGGGAGTGAACTGATAAAGTAACCTTTACGTTTCTTTTGTGTGTTTACAGTTGAACAAGGTTGCTCATATTTGCATTGAGTTATTATGCTATTGAGAGTTTAGAGTTATT
Organism: Hippichthys cyanospilos; assembly: GCF_059441005.1. Taxonomy (NCBI): domain Eukaryota; kingdom Metazoa; phylum Chordata; class Actinopteri; order Syngnathiformes; family Syngnathidae; genus Hippichthys; species Hippichthys cyanospilos. The sequence goes on along the minus strand of NC_142383.1, from coordinate 12,760,489 downwards.
ATTTGAGTTATTATTATTACTTTGAGTATTACTATATTGTGATTGAAAAAGTTTGAAAATATGTCATTAATTGAGGCTGCGCCTTATAATCCAGTGCGCCTTATATGTGGAAAAAAAATGGAAAATATGTCATTGGTTGAGGGTGTGCCTTATAATCCGGTGCGCCTTATAGTGTGGAAAATACGGTACTATTGCATGTGTGCTGAAATTTTCTGTCCACTATGTCATTATTGTGTAACTGTCATTCTCCACTCTGTGAGGAAGCACAGGCTCGCATATTTTTTGTATTTGCTGTGAAGTTCATGTACAAGTGAAGTGAAGTACAAGTTCATTATGTGCTAAGATATGAAATTAGACCAAAAAATGCAAGGAGGGACTCGTATTTTCTCATTTGCCTGTACACTGTTAATTCGATAAATAATGTTAATGGAAAATCTCACCGTTTTTTAGAGAGCGCTCTCCATTTTAGTAAATCTAATAAAAAGCTGATCCATGGTCAGTTTCTCCACACGCAAAAAAAAAAAAAACAGTTGGGTTGAAATTAACCCAATTATGGGTCGAAAAAGGACCAACCCAATACAGTATTTGAGTCAATTTTTCCAACCTTTTGGGATGTTTTATGAAACAAAAACAACAACCAATTTTTGAGGTTGTCTTGTACAAATTGACCCAATTGGTTGGGGTTACTTTGTGCATAACATCCCAGAAAGTAAGGTCAAATTGACCTGGCACTAAGAGTAAACATTTTTATAAATACGTATAATTGAATGTTGGACTATTTTAAATTGAGCTTCCTGATAATATAATTGCACTCTTTCTTTTCCCCTTCAGTATCTCGTTTGTACTTATGACACAGCATCAGGGCTAACAAGGACTTCATTATCTAGCTTAAGGACAGGTTGACATGTTCACAAGGTCAGAGGGTGAACCTACCAACCTTTGAGTTGGAATACAACCACTCTACCACCTGAGCCGTGCAGCGCTGATGTGTCATCACACGTTCTGTCACCTCATCAGCACCGCAGGACTCCGGGGTTTGAAGTGTCCTTGAGCTAGATACTGTGCTGCAAAAAGTGCCAGACCAAATATTAGGGAAAAAAAAACTGAAAAAATGTTGGCAAATTATCTGGTTTTAAGCACAAAAAAAAAAATCTGAGTGCAAAAACAAGTCTGAAATTTTTAATTTAAGCAAGTTGCCAATCAAATTCAAACAAAAGGAGTATGGAAGAAAAAGCACCCAATGAAAAGGAGCATGCAATAAAAAAAGCACAAAAAAATGGAGCGGGCAAGAAAAAAGAAGCTCAAAAAAGAGCAGGAAAAAAAAGAAGCACGCAAGGCACTTTACTGCCACAATACAAATATACTGTAAAATTTTGTCGATTTAAGTAAAAATAATTATTCACAGTAAACGTAATTTAGTTTATATTATAGAGTAGGAGAATATAGGTGTCTTATTGTAAATAATTTAAACAATGCTTATCAGTAAGTCTGCTCTTATAATATGATTATTTTTTGTTGTCATTTCCTGAATTAAAAATTAGCATTGTTATGACAAAATATATGAACGCGTTGAGTGAAGAAATCTTAATAACAAAGATTTAATATCTTAAAATAAGCATTCTTTTCTTCCACTTTTTTTGCTACAAAAGATATTTTTCCTTTTTTAGGCAAAAAATTTAAATTCTTGAAATGGACTTTTTGCAGTGTGAAGCCCCAGTTGCTCCGTAACTATTGCCAACACAAGTCAGATCAGGATTTGCAGATGAACTGCACTGAACTGTTCTTTTAATCATTTTCTCCTTGAAAAATGTCTCCCTTTGCGTAAATCAAACTCTTCCAATAATATAACCGGTATCTTCTGTAAGGGCGCTAATGGCCAGCGCGTCATGTTGAAGCGTTTCAAACATTCGTTTTTATCATCAAATCTGACTCTGACTTTTCTTGTAAAGGCAGATAATATGCAATATAAAAACATTATTTCCAAAAAGGAGATAAATCCTGTCCCTGAAAGTGTCGTCTGTCCTTGCAAACCCTCTCAAAGTTTCTGACTTTCTGCCCCAAGGATTTAACAATCAAACACTATCCTTTCATGCTCCTTGCTAATTACGTCGCTCAAAATGTATTTCTTTGTGCAGCTCTTGAAAGGATATTAGTTAACCAGTTCACTGTTTATCTGTGTTGAGGGATGTTCACATGTTATGGAATGGATTTAGGTCATGACGCAGCATGAAAGTGTACAAGAATAGCAGTCTGTGGAGGATAAACCTTCACCAAGGCTGTGCCGTACGAGACATGTCTTTTTGACTTGTTTGAAAATCCTGTTGTGTTATGAGGAGAAAGGAAAAAAAAAAATAACAGTAATCGTAAAAAAAATATATGGCCCTTTTTTTTTAATACAGGTACGGAAATTAAATGTGTACGTTTTATTCCCATAAAATAATCGACAGTCAAATGATTATTAACCCTTGTGCAGCATTCTGTCCATTTTTTTGTGCAAATTCTTTGATATTCTACACGCACTATTTCAGCCAAGTGATGGCACCTCCCGGGGCAGCCATCAACCAATGAGGGCAGGAGAAAATTACAAAATCACCCGAGGAGCCAATCATGTGTCTTGTAGGAGTGCCGTGAGCTGATTGACAGATCGCCGGGCTAGTTAATTGAGAATAGTAATTTAAGTTGTTGTTGAGGAAGTTCTTTTAGTGAAGATCACATAGAAACGCAGCTGATGGAGAGCGGTGAGGACGAAAGATTTGGGAAGCTGTTACCTTTTGTAACAAATATCAGTTTCAAGTGTAAACTCTGCTTATTATCAAATTTAATCAGATAATCAAATTTAATCAATTTAATTAAATTTAACCACTTTAGTTTGACGTCTGTGGGTCATTACTCCAAGGTCCGCCGTGTCCCCCGAGCCAAGGGATGGAAACGGGAAGGGATAACAGTACAGTTACTGTATAAGGTTTAATAATGTAAGATTTAAGTAAATATTTATACTGTAGGAATCTTTGTTTCAAATATTTAAAGTATCAATACTTTCCCTACTTTCTGCATTTCACTTTTCATTCCCTATTAACTGCAAAAAAACGAGGGAAGACTGTAATCCCATAAATTTTCTATCGTAGTGCCCTGTGATTATATGTTGATCAAGATAATCAACCCTTATTTGCATTTCCAACCACATTCATGAGCTGTGTTATTGTCTGTCTTACAAATGCAAGCCTTTATCTAGCTCATTATGTTGAGTATATTCCCTGGCTAGTAGCTAGCTTATCTGTTTACCTTCATGTGTTAGGGGGGTGGTGAATTTATTATTTGCAAACAGCAAATAATACTGATAAGAGCTCTCAAAGCGAATGTAAACTGCGAAGTTGCAAGTATCATTCCCAAAAGTGTGAAGTCAAGCACACTAAATGGACATTTTTTTCTTCTAAATTACCACTTTTGCTTAAAGTTCTTTCTTGCTTTCCCCCATTTAGCCACAGATGCTTTTGGGGCTGGCAGATCCAAATTACATCCTGTCTTTGTCAATGTTGCAAACAAAGCATGTCTTTAAACAAGGCCCTTGATACGTCCCATGTATAAGCCATCTTACTTAGCTCTTCAGCCACTCGATCTGTTCTTTAAATTGCAAGCATCATGTTGTAGGGCTGCCAACTTGCCGGATGTAAGACACTTCCTGTCCACACTCATAGGCCACACTGGTTCATCCCAGCATTTTCGAACTTATGGGGAGAAGATGCATACGTATATCCTCCCGAGACCCAGTATATTCATTTGAACTACCCTACCAAGGCCTAGTGTGGCCAGTGGGGGACATCCTGGCCTTTTCATTGACGTCTTCTGCTCTATCTATCTATCTATCTATCTATCTATCTATCTATCTATCTATCTATCTATCTATCTATCTATCTATCTATCTATCTATCTATCTATCTATCTATCTATCTATCTATCTATCTATCTATCTATCTATCTATCTATCTATCTATCTATCTATCTATCTATCTATCTGTCTGTCTGTCTGTCTGTCTGTCTGTCTGTCTGTCTGTCTGTCTGTCTGTCTGTCTGTCTGTCTGTCTGTCTGTCTATAAATAAACACATCTAGATAGCTAGCTAGCTAGTTAGCTAGATATGTTTATTTATCTAGCTAGCTATCTAGCTAGCTAGCTATCTATCTAGGTATGTTTAGATATAGATAGCTAGATAGCTAGCTAGATAGATAGATAGATAGATAGATAGATAGATAGATAGATGAGAAACAAAATTCCATAGAGAAAGAAACAACCACAATGTAAATGCCATTTATTTGTTCAGTTTCAAAGGACAACAATACAAAATGTCTCAGTTAATAGATTCTATTATATTAAGTGACAGAGCTCCGTTTGAAACGCCAGCTCACGTTACTGTGAAATGACAAGTTCACAACACTTTCCCGTTCTGTATTTCTGTTTGCCAGCAGCAATTGTCATAGTTTGTGTATTGTTTCATCTATAGACTTTTTTTTTCCCCTACATTGAAGCTGATGGAAGCACTGCTGGGTCCCATACTCAGATGTTTGCTTTTAATTTTCTTGAATCAACACCATGCTGATGAACCAATCAGGTGTTTGTCTCCAATTCATTTTTTTATCTGCTCCCTCAAATAGGATAAAAGAATTTCTGACTGTGCACAGTGAAATCTTTAAGTTTAAACACAATTGGTTCCAGGGAACAGTTTGACCCTTTGTTTGGATTTTAGAACATAATTTCCCTTGGGATATGATTTTGTGCTCCAAGATGAAACCATGATAAAATATTGAATAGGCCAATTTCATGTCACGTTTAACTCAAGATGAGAATTTGACAATTAGGAAAATTGACATTAAATCAATGTGTTATTTTTAGATTTAATAAGATGGGAGAACAGCAGACGAGTCGCTGCGTTTTCAACATTCAATTGATCTGTCAAGATGTGAAATTATTAACCTTGACATAAATGTGAGGCTAATATACCCCTGGAAATATCCGAGTAATGCTTACCTAATAAAAGCCAATTGAGCACTGTAGTGATAACTATGACCATTAGATGGGAGTGTTTCCACACACACAACATAGCTATTACCGACATGCAATTCAAAGTAAGGAATGGAAGTCAATCTTTTATGTGATACCACCCGTATTTACTAAAAGACCCTAAAAGAGTTACAGTTGCATATGTGCATCTGCAGTTAGCTCTGAACTATGTTATTTGCACTTTTTTTTTCCATTTTGTCCAATGTCATGCGATCTAACAATACTAGCTTGACACGTTGAGCATCCCTGCATTCAGGGACACTCATGCAATTTGTTAGCCTATTTATGGCGTTTCCCTAATGTGTAAGCATTACGCCAGCAGTATTAAAGGCAAAGTTATGTGGTTGTTTTAAACTCGCAATGTGCAGTTCTCTTTTATTTAAATTGAGTTTGACTGTAAACATCTACTGGGATTGGCAATAAACTATTCAGCCAGTGGGATAAATAGGGTAATTGATTTTTTTTTTCTTTCCCCTAAAAATATTGGTAGGATTCCAAATTGTCCAACTTGTGGGACGTTTCAGGTTCCAATCCAGCTACCGGAGTCCGTAATGGAAAGTGTTGGAATGTCACAATGGTATAAGAATCAAATCCCATCAAAGAAGATAGCCCCGGGCTAGTTGGCCTCCTTCTTATTTCCATCCAGCGCATGCTAGCCCACAATCTCATTAAAGTAGCCATCTGGGCTGCAGGCTATGTTTTATAGCATTCTGAGCTAAATCCAAAGTTTACACTGTGTGTTTACTGTGCATCGCTATAATTACTTTTCTCAATAACGTATCCGGCCTTCAAAAGCTTCATTAGCTTGCTGCATGTATAATACGCCGTCTGATTCGGTGATATTGTTCGCCTCGTGATTGTAACCTTTTTTTTCCCCCCCGCTCTCACTGTTTGTTTCACTTCATCTGTATCCATAAGATTTTTCTTGTTCAACCTTGGGAGGACTGGGAGTATGATGACATGTTTCCTACTCCGCGCTGTTGTTTTTCCTCTCGTGTCCTCTGTCTACTCATGCGGGGTGGGATTTGGCTTCTGGAATTCGACGTTTTTGGATCGCCGGTGTTGTCACAGGCACAAGTTCAGGTTACATATTTGTCCGTCAGCACAACACAAAAACATCCACAGACATAGCAGGCTAATGCTCAGTATTGTCTTGTTTAGTGGAGCCTGACAAGCAAGTTTTTGAGGCCTTTTTTTTTTTTTAATATATTTGAACACAGTGGCGAAATGCACTTGAATGGCCTGCAGCTTTTTTACGTGTCTCTCTGCACTTTGCTTTTGATTGGCAGCCCTGGGGCTGGGGCGGTATTACCATAGTTATCTCAGTCCACCACATGGCCGACAGCACTCCCAGCCAGCGGAGCCGTCTCCTATGCCTCTCAACCTATAGGCTTCACTTGTAAAAGGGCATAAACACGCAAACACTCGGCATATTAGTTCTATAAAAGTCACAGACGTAAAGCAGTAAGTGGTCTCCGCCGAATAAAATAGACTACCTTATCACCGTATATATACAGTGGAACTCAATTTTATGTTTTCCATAACATTACAGAAAGGATTCATTTTATGTTCAAGCTGTCATGAGCATGAAACTTTATTCACAATTACACCGACAACTCATGCAGCTGTGTCATGTATGTTATATGCGCAGCATACCATTCGCTTGAGACCTCTTGGGCTCTAATTTTGTATCGGAGGCGCTGTGCTGTAGAACAGGGGTTTGCAAATGGTTTTTATGAATGTACTACTTGCATATTAATTTTTCAGCCATGTACCCCTTATCCCGTGCAGAGAAAAAGACTACATTCATAGCCGTATATATAACTACTTATTCATCATCTTCTATACAACAACAGAACCTGCCGATGCTAACCGATTAGTAATCGCCATTAGCACGTAAGCGATTACATTTAAGGTCAACAAACACTAACTACCATTTAGTTCGCAGAGACATAATGTTATATGTAAATTGTATGTGTAATTAAAGTCACTTGCAAATGATATTTTAGCAATATTTAATGATTAAACATGAATGAGAAGCTGCCTGTTAGCTAACAAGTTCATGTTGTTATTGCTTTTGTTCTTATTGTTTCTACTTTCTATTCTTCTCCTCTTTCCTCTTCGACTACTCTTAACAGAGTCCTCTTTGTCCTCTTCTTCTTTTGCCTTCTTTTGTCCGCTGCTTATTTCTTCTTCTACACTTCTTCGCCTACTGCCTCTTCTACTCTTGCTACAGTCCTCCTTTCTCTTTTTCTTCTTCTACTCTTTCTTCCATTCTCCTTCTTCCTCTTCGACTACTACTCTGAACGCACTCCTCCTATGTCCTCTTCTTTTTTCCTTCTTCTTTTCATCTTTTTTTAATAACTTTATTTCACAACTTTATTTTTTCAACGTTAAGCAAACCAACAAATATACACAACATATTGCCATAGTACAGAGTTATATCTTACATGTAGCAGACAAGCCTTAAGTCATCTTCTTCTACTGTTCTTCTTCTTCTTCTTCTTCTTTTTGACTCTTTCTACTGTTCTTCCTATTCTTCTACCATTCCTTCTTTTTCCTCTACTTTTCTTCTTTGTTGTGCTCTTATTTTTTCTTCTACTCTTCTACTGAGTTCTCTTATTTTGCTTTTTTAACCATTATTTAACAAAGTAACTTCTGCTACTCTTAACAGACTCATTTCTCCACTTCTTCTTTTGTCTTCTTCTACTCTTCTACTTGTTCCTCTTCTTCTACTCTCCACTGTTCTCCTTCCTCTACTCTTAACAGACTCATCTGTCCTTTTCTTGTCATCTACACCTTTTCTTGTACACCTTGTTGTTCTTATTCATTCTTCATCTTCTTTCTGATGAGCAAACTGGGTACAGTTAATGCTTGACTGGTTCAAATTTGAACACCCAAAGCTGAGGCACTTTATAATTGTTGTCGTGACAGGATATTTTCTTGGATAATAACTGCTTTTGGGGAAATTCTATGTTAGGAAGCTCCATGTGCTAATTTTGCTATGTGACAACGAGTGTATCTGGTATGTATTATGTTTATGTAAATAGTTTTATGTAAATAATGTCACCATAATCCTTTTTTTTGTGTCTTCTTAAGACTCTCACGGGATGGATCTGTTTGCCGTCGCCGTCCACGAGTTCGGTCACGCCATCGGCCTTGTCCACACTTCAGCCATGGAGTCCATCATGAGACCGTACTACCAGGGTCCCGTCGGAGACCCTCTGAAGTACGATTTACCGTATGAAGACAAGGTCCGCGTCTGGCAGCTTTATGGTACGACTGCTCTTTACGAATAAGAACTGAGCTTGATTGTGAAAACCTATTGACTAATGAAAACATGGATAAATTTAATTGAGCGGCTTCTGGGCGTTTGACCTTATCACGCCCTTTGTTGATCGAGGCGGAGCGCAGGGGACAGAAATGACAATGGAGGTGAAAATGAAATCGAGTGGAGGGGAGTGAGCGATGAAAGGAGAACAATGGAAGTAACTGAATTTTAATCGCAGCTCACAATTTGCTTAATATGAGAGGACAAATTGGATAGTTTTCCACTCAACAGTCATTTTATTCATAGAATAATAATCACCATCATTGGTTGTCTTTTAATTGACTGCGCTGGATATCTGGAAAAACGCCAGCAATGCGAGGTTCACAACATCGATTGAAATTTCTTTGAATGGCTTCTTGCAGATATTACAATTAATCTTTTTTTTAATTATTAAACTGATAAGATTAATGTCGATTAGTTATGGGGGGGAACGTGCGTGTGCGCGTAGATGCAAATGCTATAATACAATAAAATGATTTGAAGTTTCAATGCTTTTTTTTTTTTTTTAATACAGCTGAATATTATTTGTCGAAAAGCCTGAAAGGTCATCTTCACTATCCCAAATAGCTCCCCCCATTTAAGACCCGATAGTCCTTTACTATCTCCTCGTCAATTGTTCAAAGATACTCGTTACTCTTTGGAGATGATTTTCTCATCATCGTACTTGGGATATTCTTTACCCAAGTGACAACTGTCGTGAGATCAGATCAAGGAAGGTTGCCCTTCACTGTTTCTCCCCCACCTGCCAACAATCACAAAAGTATCCACACAGCCTCTTAATTGACAACAAAGAGGCAATAATTGTATGCAACACTTGATGAAAGTGCGTTTTTGCGATGTTCTGTGCAAACGCACCTTGTAAATGACATGCTATGACTTATTTCACATTTATATTAATGTTATTCAAACTCATTTAAGTCGAATCCCCTAATATGGGGGTTGAAAATGAGGAAAACAAACTCAACTTGTACTCGGAAAAAAACGGTATTTATAAAGCCAACTTACCCAACTTGGTTGACTTTTTTCTTTCCTCGCCCTAAATGTTTGAATCAATAATTACAACTTGTCTTGACCTTTATGTACTTCTCAGGTGTCCGAGACTCGGTATCCCACACCACTCAACCTGGCAACCCCTCCTTGACAGCAGAACCTCCGGTCCTGTTGGACCTCCCCGAAAACAGGTCGTCTGTCTTGTAAGTAGACGATCTTCCTGGAGGAAGTCAGACCTGTGAAATGACCTTGACCTTTTCATCAATAAGCGTCTTTTCCTCCCGTTCCCCTTATGAAAAACACCCAAACGTACACATTCTTTATTTATCCTCTTTCAAGCACCCCCAGATCTTCCTCTTTGCCAGCAGCCTTTGTGTGAGACGTCGAAGTAGAGGCCAAACTGTGAAAAAGTATAATGCCCCACTAACAGCTGCTCTCTTCAAGTCCTGAAACTGTCATGTTTATGTTCGTCGGAATAAATGAGCCTCGTCAGCTCAACATAAAAGCACAATGGCTAGGTGTTCCGCACAATGTTAGCAGACCTCAGTTGACTAAGAATCCAAGGAGAAACTCTGATCACGCTTTGTTTGGTCTTTGAGCTTTTTGTCACATGTATTTCAAACAAACGGCCCGCCTGCAACAAATAGAAGAAGGGGAGAATTCTCAGGGAATTTAATCGGTGGACTATTCTGGTTGTCTCAGATGTTCGGCTTCTCATCTGAGGAGGCTTAATCAGCTCTTGCACCATAGCTAGCTAGGCTAGATCTAGCCTGGGTTTTAGTGTGAAAGCCACAGTATGGATCGCCTAAATTAGGCTATATTCACACTTCAATTCCAATTACAGCTGTGACCATTAATAGATGATCAAATTTATCGATTATCAATCTTATCAATACCCATTTTTGAATCATTTTGAGACCTAGTTTGATTTACAATTGTCCAGATCCTCAGTAGTTCAGTGTCTCACCAATAAAGATTCTCCCATTTCTGTTGTTCTCCTTTTAGCAGGCTTATTTTCATAGTATTAAATTAAAAAAATAAAACGTAAAACCGAGATTTTACAGACAAAATATTACGTCGTTACTGTAAAAATGGCAAAATAAATCCCTTTAAACAAGTTATGCACAAGCTATGAATGCTAAGAGTACATAAAAACTTTTGAAATTAGTAGTCATTATTTTTGTCTGGACATTGTTTTTGTCTGAACATTTTCCACAGGAATTTTTAATCACTGTAAACATTCAAATAAATGTTAGTCGGGTTCCATTAGAAAATAATTATCGTCCCGAATGATTGAGAAATAATTGAGATTTTAGTTTTATGACTATCGCCCAGACCTAATAATAAATGAAATATTTAATTAATGAACAGCACTTTAGGGAGAAAATGGCTTTGTAGTACATTGAAACGTAATCTACAAATTTATTGTATGCCATTAATTGTAAAAATAATAAACCTTAATCATTTATTCTATGACTGTTCACCATTGTAACACAATATTTCCATGTCATAAATTCTGAATAAAATCTCGGTAGACCAATAGTTGGAAGAGTCCTTAAATATACTCAGTGAATAAATACAACAAAACTAATTGGTCTAAAGCAGTGTATGACCTCTGTTGATATTCTTCAGAAAACACAGGGGATAAATAGGACGTCTTTTCGGCACGCTAACAATAACACCTTGGGTTGCTGTCAAACAGCCACAGTGCATACCCCCTGCGTTTTGATATGTTAATTATCAGCCAAAGCACGCTTAATGATTTATATCTTATTAGACTCAGTTGGATTGACGCACGTGTATGACTGTAGCTCTGCGGAAACACATTTTCAGCCACACAATTTTCCATTTCTTAATCCTCCTGCAGTATTTTTTTTCATCAATTTGGGACATTTTGTTCCACATCATTCTCGCTGTATTTTAGCCAAAGGATGACACAGTGTGATAATTAACGTTGAACTTTGATATGCTGCCACCATCTGGGTGAGATTTCAGCTCCCTGGTGTCTTCTTCCAATGTTTTTTTCTTTAACCCTTGTGGCATTATGTTACAAATTTTGGAAAATCCTTTCATATCATATCATATTATATCATAAAAGAATCAATTAAAAAAAACACTAGGGAGCTGAAAAGTCCTACAGATGATTAAAACATGTAAGATTTCAAAACTCAACGATTCTGACATTTCTATGTGATTGCAGCTGGATGTGCGAGTTTTTGTGCACAAAAATAATCATTGTCCAAATTAAGGACCATATAAAACCATTATAATTACAATTTTTGAGATGCAGTTTAAAAGTGTTTATTACATTGATTTTCCTGCAATTTCTGCAACGTTTCATTGAGTGGCAGTCAAACTATGTTTGTCAGCAAACGGAAAATTCTTTGTTGACTTGTGTTTCATCTCAAGACAGTAGGTGGCGGTAGAGAGCAGTTAATGGCTATAGCTTAAAGTGTCATGGTCACTTAACCATATTTCAATTTTTTGTGGGTGATAATAAATTTAACCTACATATATATGGATAGAACAGATGCCACTGAACAATTTGAATGGTTGAAGGAAAAAAATAATCATAAATAACTCTAATTACGCCTTTTAAAGCATTTACAAAATTAGGAAAAAGAAAATGCTATAGTTTGCAAAGTGCGCGCACAAGGTTTGAGGTAAAAGTCAACGGATTAGACAAAATACTGTACAGTACAAGCGTTAACACGGAGCCCCGAGGAACAAATCAGAGGAGAAAATCTTGCTTCGTCTCTATAATTAGCTTTTTCCCCATGTCGCCAAAGGTAGAAAAAGCTGCCGCTTTCACGACCAAGGTCGTGTCGTTTGACCACTAGGCAGCGGTGTGGCGTCAACAGAGCTGTGAAAGGACATGTTTGTTTATAATAGGAGAGCTGATTGACTCCCACTCACAGTGGCAGCCCTGTGGCTCCGATGGCTTCACCATTGGCAGGCCAACCACGTCACTACTTGAAATCGCTTATTATCCCGCTGGAAAATGCGCACGGGGCGGGGAGTCGAGCTTGTCACCATAAGAGCAATCGAGCCCGGCGTTTAGCCTATTTATCTCATTCAATCACAGGGACATATTTTAATGTTATTTTGAAAGAGTGCAGGCATTCAATTTCAAATGCTTAGATACTTTGTGTGTGTGTGTTTGGCAAAAGGAGAGCCTAAACTTGGCCGATGAATAGAGAATAAGATAATTAATGAATTCATATCTTACAGTAATCGATTACATCAGGTACTGAAGTACTTACCCTGCTTGAATTAAGATTTAATCAGTTGCTTTAGTCGTTTTAGTACCTGAGTATTTTAGGTAATTAAGTGTTAAATATAATCAATTACATTGAGTCATAAGTACTCGAGTAATCAGTTACTTTATGCATTCAAGTACTAAAGTAATCAATTACCCAAAGTAAATGATTTCTTCAGTATCTAAAGCAATTGATTACTTGAGTACTTAATTGGTTTCGGACCAGCCGTTCTTAATACTCCTTTCAAAAAACACTTGAAAAACATTTAAAGATACCAATAAGTATCCTGGATCAAATTTCTGGCAAGCACAAAAGGAATCAATTACTTAAGTAATTAATGACTTTCTAAATTACAGAAGAAATTGATTACTCTGCTGTATAAAGCAATTGATTACATTAGTACTAAACTGTACTATTTAGCACTGTATTAGTACTAAACTGGCAAAACGGTCGAAAGCGTCCTTAACAGCCATTGCTTAAATAATCTTTGGGATTGTATGAGTTAAATAAAATTGACATCCACTAAAGTTTTCACTAGGTGACTGCAATTACTAAAATTATTGCTTACTCTAAAATACTAAAAGTACTAATGTAATCAATTGCTTGGGTAATAAATACTGAAGTAAAACATTACTTTCTGCAAGTCCTAAAATAATGTCTTAAGTAATTAACTACTTTTATTTGATCACTTTAGTACTTTTTCAGTGCCATTTCTGTCTTTTAAAATTGTAATAAAATAATTAATAAAATTCACATCAGAAACGTTTTTATGGTGGGTAGCTGACACCCTTAACGAGTGCCTATCTAATGTTTAGCCAATTGAGCACTGTAGTGATAACTGTGACCAGGGGATGGCAGTGTTTCCACACATACAACATAGCTATTACCTACATGCGATTCAAAGTAAGGAATGGAAGTCATTCTTTCATATGATAGCACCCATGTTAACATAGATGTAGCACACAATATTCTGTGTATTTTTCTTGACATTTGTTCATCTCACACAGGCTGGTGCGAGATTCCCCAGACAGATGCGCCGGTCACTTTGATGCCGTTGCCCAAATACGAGGCGAGGCCTTCTTTTTCAAAGGTACTTAAACCTCAAAGGAGCGCGTGTACAAGACAAGCGGACGGACGGGCCCGAAGGATGGCGGATGATTGTGCGAAGGGAGGTGAAAGGAGATAAATTGAAAGGAAGAGACAGGGTTGCGGGCACAGAGTGGGCGATCCAAGCGATCAATAGGAAGCCAAGTGATGTGTTGCTCCCAGCGCGCTCCTCACACACCATCAGTGAATTTAACGCCGGAGACAAAATGCTCCGGCAGGCACAAGACTGCCTCGCGTTAGACGTATTATCTGCCTAATGCCGAATGCGTCTTTTCTTCCTCATTAGCTCGCGTGACTAATACATCCGCAGAAAAGCTCGGCGAAATGTGTTTAATAAGGTCATACTGCATTTACTAACTGAAGTTTACCCCGATGCTAATATGTGCTGACGCCGAGCACAAATTGACAGTGGGAATCGCGACGTAAGCCTGCGGCACATGTGCGCTATACACATTAGCAGGATGTCGTGATTATGTGATACTGGGAAATGAAGAACTTATTTGATGGTTGCTTTACTGAATGAAAACCCACATGCTGCGTTCAAAGGCCGCTGTGACCTGATCTCTGTTTGATTATCCAAAAATAATAGTGCAAAATCTACCGTTGAGAAAAAAAAAGGGTAAAATTAGGCCAACAGTTAATTTTTTTGCACCATGTAAAAAAATAGCAGATTTTTCGACTTGGTTGCCAGAAAAGTACCATTATATTACAGTAACACATTTCCTACATTTACCATAAAACATTTTATTGATACTTTTCATTTCACGTTGACTGTGTAAAAGATTTAATTTTACATTACAAATCTGCTTTGTAGCATCAACAGTATCGATATAATTGTTTTACCGTAAATGTAGAAAATGTGATACAGTAGTTTCTCAAATGGTGGGGCGGGCGCAGATTTGTTTTTGCCATGTCGAGTGTGATTGTAATAAAATAAGGATTGGCATCTTTTTTTCAAGTAGGGGGCAGTCAAGCAGTCTTTTTTTTAAGAAGACCAAGAAGAAGTAGTAGTGTACTACAGGACGTTAATATAACATCATGTACTTATGAACTAAAGGGTGGTTAGTGTTTGTTGACCTTAAATGGTAATCGCTAGCATAGTCAAATTCTGTTGGTGCCTAAAATTTCATGTCAAGCGATATCCTCCTCACAATTTTCTGTAATTAACTAACATTAACGTGGACTAGATCATTCATTCGCTCTGTGTTGTAGGAAAATACTTTTGGCGTCTGACAAGGGAGAAGAACCTGGTGTCTCTGCGTCCGGCTCAGATCCATCGATTCTGGAGAGGCCTTCCGCCCAGCGTGGACAGCGTGGACGCCGTTTATGAGAGGCCCGGCGACCACAAAATTGTTTTTTTTAAAGGTGCGACGCTGAGAGACATGCTAACCCACTAATTCACATGACATAACTTTTTTTTTCTTTTAATCCATTCTCTCAAGGTCTCAAGTACTGGATCTTTAAAGACAATATTGTGGAGGAAGGTTACCCGCGTCCAATCAGCGATTTCGGTCTGCCTTTGGAGGGCGTGGACGCAGCTTTTGTTTGGCTCCACAACGAGAAGACCTACTTCTTCAAGGACAACCGCTACTGGCGCTACGACGACCACCTGAGACGCATGGATCTGGGCTACCCCAAGGACAGCACGCTGTGGAAGGGCCTCCCCCCGCAGCTGGATGATGCCATGAGGTGGTCTGATGGTGAGTGGAATTTTTTGGGGGGCCGTACTATCAAATTGAATGGTAAGCCTGGGGGGGAAAAAGTCAACCAAGTCGGGTGGTATACTTTAAAAATAGGTCGCCTAAAAATAGCCACCTCAAAACTCCGCTGGAACTATGTTTGCGCCACCGTTTTATGCACCAACCTTTCTTGCAGACGCACACTGTGCTGAAAAAAGACTCCCCAAGAAAACAAGTTTGGGGTCATTTCCTATACAAAAATAAGAGCCAAATAAATAAAGTAATGTTGAATTTTGGCAAAGTGGAAAAGGTTCAGCAAAGCAGGTGGTAAAAAAAAAAACAGGTGTGCAGAGCATCTTGACATACAGCGCCATTCAGCACCCCCTAGTGGTCGAACGGCTGATGCCGTTTGTCTGCTTAACGCTCAGTACCAGCCATTTTTTAGAAAATATTTGAGGGGGAAAAAACGTAAATAAATAAATAAATATGTTTTACATAATAAATGTAAAAACTTGGGATTAAATGTCTGGAATCTAAAAACCGTAAAATGACGTCTTTGGGATTTAATGAGTAAAAAGGGTTAGAGTCACCTGATGGAGCCTCCCGAAGAAAAGAATTTTCCAAAAAGCTCCAATACTGTATTATCCGAGAAAATAGCCTTTCACTACAAACAACATGAAGTGACTCTGATTTAGGTGTTCCAGTTTTAACCAGTAGAGGGCAGCTCCACTTCCAAGTTTATTCATAAGATATTGTTGTAGTGTCATTTAGTGATTTTAAAGACAGTTATACATTTTAAAGTATATATAAAAGTATATATAAAATGATATATATATATGTATATATAAAATGATGTACCTGTAAAGTAAAGGATAGTTGGTGTTTAGCACACTAATGCTAATTGCGATAGCTAGCATCAGCAAATTTTCTTGGTGTCTAAGAATGCATATGCAAAGAAGATAATAAATTATGAGTAGTACACGCACTTCAACGCACATTCAACATGAGTCCCATATTAAAAAAAAAAAATCATGTTCATCCCGAGTAGATGATAATCAAAAGATTCGATGATAAATTTCTACCATTCGTGTTGATGACATCATCTGAGCCACATTATATAGAAAGTCACAGACGTTGGGTCACCCAACGACCTTTGACTTAAATTCTGAACCCCAAATGATTTGGCTTTGTATTGATCAGCCTTCAATTGTTTTGCCCATGCAGTTCTTGAAACACCAATCGTGAATACGCAGCTACAAAGTTTTCCGACGCATTGAAGTAAGTAGCCGACAACCTTTGCGTTTTGTTTACGTGATTGATTCGTCTGATGAGATTAACCTTTGATAAGGCACTCGTGTGAGTCTTCACGACTGGCAGCAAAACAACTCATTAACAGGAGGCGCTCACGGGCTTACTTTGGAAGCAAAGAAGTGTAGCGCATCTGAAGTTTCGCGCGGAAGTTCTTCGGAGCGCGTTGTGTCGAAATGTTTGCCAGCTCCAATTTGCTGATGTTTTGGTAAAGTAGAGCAAGCCAAAAGAGAATTAAAAAGGATTAGACACTTGCAGAACTTGTAAGTAGCAGATGTATGCTCGAAGTAGGTATGTGACAAAAAAAAACAACTTTTTTCTTTTTTAATCAGCAAGACCGATGTCCATTGTCCGTGTTTTAGATGTTCTTGTGTTCAAATCTTCAAGTTATACATTTGCTGCGCGTTAATTTAAGTGTGTTTCCGATTTCCCACATTTTGAGCAGTCAGTGAACGCCTCGCCGGTATCAAACATGCTCGAAACAGTTGTTTTTCCTTTTCCTATTTACCAGAAATATCCGAAGTTGCGCAACATCCGCGTTTCAACAAGTTTTTGATTGCGCGTTTATGCCGAAAGACCGCAGTTAATAAATAATAGCTGATAACAGCTAATAATAATAAAAGACCTTTCGAGTTCTCTAACCAGCTTGAAACATCGCCTAAATGTTTGATCGTGGTAACAGTTTGACCCTGAAACAAATTAATTCAGTTTACATTATTTACAATGAGGGAAAATTCCATATGATTCGAATAACTTGAATGTCTCGTGCTCAGGTTTTCAATGTATACACTTATTAATATAAAGCAATGCAAGTGACCCCTCGAAAGGCATTTGACACGACTGCATTTCCATTGAGACTTATATTATGAAAGAAAGCACTTAAAAATGCACTGAAAAAATGGTATGTTGAATTTATGCATTTGAATTTGTCTGAAGGTTGTACACACACAAAAAAATCATCTGGATAAATGTGTTTAAGTCGATGTATATTCCAGTCTTTAAAAAAAATGTCTGAATTCAGAGGTTCTAATTTCATGCTTGACAAATGAAAATCGAGTAAATTCAACCCGATCCTTTTTTTTAACGCTCTAGTGCTTCTCAACCTGTATTGAGCCACGGCACATATTTTACATTTTGAAATCTCACGCACGTTTCCAAACGTAACCGAATACGGCTACAGATGTTAATCGCGCGCTGGCTCAGATGAATGAACACAGATTATTTGCAGCAAATATATCATTTTCAAACTAATTAAGTTCAACTGGATCGTTTCCAACAACGCACCTGATGATCTTTTCACGCCGCACTCATAAGCACACGTTCATTTGTACTCAGCCTGTTTTGGCAAAGTAAATTTGAGGCCAATGAAGGTGTTAATCTGCCTTCAGGTTGATTCATGAGCGCAGGGTAAAGCGGGAACGGAGGCAGCGAGGAGCTACTAATATGGAAATAAAGAGAGCGTCGTCATGACAACGTGCGCATTCATTAGAGTACAGTGGTGGCGCCTCGACTTACATGTTTAATTAGCTCCGGGATCAGACTCATAACTCAAAATACTTGTATTTTAAAGCCTTTTCCCCCCGAGCCCCACATTGTGCTCCAACTGCTGAAGGAACCTTGGCCACCAGAGGGCAGTATGAAATGCAGACGCATTCAAAAGACTTATTAGTTGTTGGGTTTATTTGCAGAGGATAAAGAATATGTCCAAGTAATGTGTCTGTCGACATGCATTACTGCACTGTTTTTGTTTAAAAAATGGTTGTAATTATTATATGTGTGTGTGTATATATATATATATATATATATATATATATATATATATATATATGTGTGTGTGTGTATGTGTGTATATATATGTGTATGTGTATATATATATATGTGTATGTGTATATATATATATGTGTATGTGTATATATATATATATATATATATATATATATATATATATAGAACTTCCTGCCTTACCGCCATGTTTTATTTACATGGACGTTTGCGAACGCCCCTCGGCTGTTTTCGAGAAACTCCGCTGAATGTGGCGTCGGTACTCCCCGCGCAGGTTCGTCTTACTTCTTCAAGGGGAAGGAGTACTGGCGCGTGCCAAACAGCGACATGGAGGCGGAGGCGGACTACCCGCGCCTCATCGCCAAGGACTGGCTGCTGTGCGCCGACATGCAGTCGGACTCGCCGGGCGCCGAGGCCAAGAGCACGGAGAGCCGGGTCAAGGCGCGCCCTGGGCCCGACCACGCCGAGAACGGCTACGAGGTGTGCTCCTGCACCTCGGACGGCGCCTCGCCTTTGGGGGCTCGGCCCTCCCCGTCGCCCCTCTGGCTGCTGCCGTCGCTCTGGCTGACCCTCCGCCCTTTACCGCTATGATGCCAAAACGCAGGAAGTACTTAAGACTCACTGATAGACATCCAGCGTACATTGGAAACGGAACCTTCTCTTTATACCAGTACTAATAACTGTACGTTTTGTTCTTGTTTCTCTCTTATTTATTTCTCAAGCCATTTGATGTTTCTTAACTCATTCAATCCCAAAGACGTATTTTTACGTTTTTGTTTTTTTTTTTTTTTTAGTTCACGCATTCAGTCTCCGGTACTTATTTATTTTTTCTTCAGTTTTATTTTTCAAGTGTTTGGCTAAAGGAAAGACTAGAAATGGCTTTTACTCAATAACTAAACAACAAGAGTAATAAATTACTAAAGTATTCACTTACACGTCAATCAATGATGTGGGTGAAGCTCGTAAACAGTCTATTATTTTAATACCAAAAGTAATGGATTACTTTAGTGCTTTACAACCTAAAACGATTCATTACTTTAGTGCTTCATTACCAAAAGTAATGGATTACTTTAGTACTTTATTATCCAAAGTAGTGAATTACTTTAGCGCGTCATTACCAAAAGTAATGATTACCGTCGTACTTTATTAACTAAAGTAATCAATTACTAAAGTATTATGTTACTTTACAAAAGTCAATCAGTGAAATCAGTGAAGTACATAATTAGTATTCAAGTAGCTAAAGTAATCATTTACTTTAGTGCTTTACAACCTAAAACGATTCATTACTTTAGTGCTTCATTACCAAAAGTAATGGATTACTTTAGTACTTTATTATCCAAAGTAGTGAATTACTTTAGCGCGTCATTACCAAAAGTAATGATTACCGTCGTACTTTATTAACTAAAGTAATCAATTACTAAAGTATTATGTTACTTTACAAAAGTCAATCAGTGAAATCAGTGAAGTACATAATTAGTATTCAAGTAGCTAAAGTAATCGATTACCTTTGTGCACGACTACCTAAAATAATCCGTCACTTTGGTACTACATTACCAAAAGTAATAGATTACTAAAGTACTATACATTCTGTAGAAGTCAATTACCTTAGTAGTTCATTAACTAAAGTAATTAATTACCTTTCGACTTTATTATCTAAAGTAGCCAATTACCTTGCTAGTTAATTACCTCAAGTACTTGATGTCTTAGTACTTAATTACCTCAAGTAATCTAATTACTTTACGACTCTATTCATTGAGCACAAGCCTTTTTCAGACCGTCCTTTAGCCCAAAAATAAATCGGTGCCCGGGATTGATTGACTGCAAAAATATGTCTTTGGGATTGAATGAGTTAAAAAACTTGCAGTATACTTTGCGCATACTGTACAGTTTTCATACGGGTGGACAAAGTTAGTCCACGCTTTAAAAATGAGACCGTACAAAGTCTTCGAGCAGCTAAGTAAAGATGTTCGTCGGGTGAAACAAACTTCTAGCAGAGAGGGACTTTTAGAACGTAGACACAAAGTGGGAAAGCAGCAGCTTGACCTTTTTCAAAAGACACAATATGAGATTGCTAAATCCAATTAATGAAAGGCTATAGGGCTGAAGACAGGAAATTATATTTGACTTTTGCCTTGTAAATGCCCCACCAGTTTCACTCAAGATCATTAATTAAAGTGTTATTCTCCTCTAGGTGAAACCAATTCTACAACAGCTTCCACAAATTCAAATGATTTAATAATATTCCTTGTTGTGCCTGACAGATTTTTATTCAATATAATGTTATTAAGAGGATTTATTCCATTTTTTTTATTAATCATAAAATAATACAAATAGAAAATTTCACAACACAATTTCACAAAAATGTATTGCAGTATTGTGTATAGTGTCCAAAGGGTTGAGCAGACATATGTCCTCCTCTTGCCATATAAGGATATGAAAAGGCCCTCCCATACGCCCATATAAGGACATTCAAGGCCCTAAATTACCCAAATGAGGATATTAAAGCCACACCTTTGCTATAAAAAGACTTTGACGGCCCTCAGTCTCCCATGTATGGACAATTAAGACCCTCCCGTTGTCCAGACAAGGACATCAACTCATTCAATCCCAAAGATGTCATTTTATGTTTTTATCTTCTTTTTTTTTTTTCGTTTTTAGAGTCAAGACGTTCAATCCCAGGTACTCGTTTTTGTTTTTGTTTTTCAAGTGTTTGGCTGAAGGAGGGTTTCAAAAGGAATCAAGTACTAAAGTAATTAATTACCTTTGGTAACCGATTGCTGAGGTAATCGATAACTTTAGGCAAGGGTGTCAAACTCGTTTTTATCGTGGGCCGCGTTCTAGTTTTGAAATCAAGTTTTTAAAAG
This sequence comes from Hippichthys cyanospilos, assembly GCF_059441005.1. Lineage (NCBI taxonomy): Eukaryota > Metazoa > Chordata > Actinopteri > Syngnathiformes > Syngnathidae > Hippichthys > Hippichthys cyanospilos. Next base: position 12,739,114 of record NC_142383.1, on the reverse strand, counting down.
TAAAAGACAATATGGTATTTCAGCCAGAAACTCGAATTAGAATTTGAGGGCCACATAGAATGATGAGGCGGGCCGTATCTGGCCCCCGAGCCTTGAGTTTGACACCTGTGACCTACAGTAATCGAGTGCTTTAGCACCTAGTACCTAATATGATCAATGACTTTAGTACTTAATTCTGCAAAATATTTTGCTAGCCTATAAGTTATGAATTACTTTTTAATTACTAGTTAATTAAACAAAAAAAAACATGTCTTTGGAATTGAATGAGTTAAAGGGCCTTTCTGCCATATTAGGAAATTAAAAATCCTCAGTTGCCCTTATAAGGACATAAAAATGTCTATATGCCCATATAAGGGCAATATACAGTGGACCCCTGGGTTACGGCGTCCCTGACTTATGTTTGTTTTTTCACGTTACAAAGTGGAATACTAAGTTTGTAAGGCTTTTTTTTATTGGTCAGCGTTAGGGCATCACTTTGATTCCGATGTGTTAAAGAATTGATCTTGTGTGAGCGCTTACGATATTGTATTTATTGCGCATTTTACTGCTTAATTCAAACCAATTCGTTAGCAATGGGTCCCAAGATTGCTAGTGATGTAAAAGCGAGAATTTCGAAGCTGATTACTATGGAAACGAAAATGGAGATAATCAAGAAATACAAAGAAGGCATGCGCATCGTTACCCTTGCGAGGGAATATGGTCCTAACTAGCTTAATTTACATCACGCCAAAGGTAAATAAAATGATATTTTTCCTGTATATATTTTTTATTTATGATGTTATTTAATTATATATATATATGTTTATTATATATAAGTAGCACTTATTATACTAATTTGTGACTCATTTTTAATATGTATATAAAATTTGGATGTTTTTACCTGCGCATTAGCTAGTTAGCATAGCTTTCTATTGATGACGATTTGGCCTTACGATCCCAACTCCTGAACGGATTAATTTCGTCGGGCGGGGGTCCACTGTATCGGCTATATGGGCAATATAGGTTATAGATTACCCTATAAATACCTTAAACAGCCTCCACGTGCCTATATATGGACATGAAGTCCTTCCGTTTGCCCTTTTTTAGGGCCAAAAAGGCCATTGACCATTTGGGGACATTCTTACCGACAAAAAAGAACGAAATCAGTAGAATTGAATTGCATTTTTTTTAATAATAAATAAAAAAGAAACGGCCATGCTATTCGAAGCATCCCAAAATTCTCTCCATTTCTTTTCACAGCACATTCTGTTGACGCCGTTTAGTTTTATCCCGTGTGATAGGAGAAGCTTCCAGAAGAACGGGCGCAAGGTGGCATTGAAGAATATAGTCGCTGACGTTTGGGAGCTAACTGACATCCTGACGTATATCTGGCAGGCAAATGTAACCCCGGCATGTATTGGCGAGATTGTTAGCTTTACAGGCGTCACCGGGTAGACTCGCATCCTCCGCCGGAAAACCAACTCCTTTCTTTCATTCTGACAGATACGGCCCGAGACCTTCCGCGTCGTCGTTCCTCTCGCTTGTTAGCGCTCAGAACTTTTTCTTCGCGGAACGGTTTTCGGCCGCCACGCAGACAGAAACAGCTCGGTTGTATTTTTCCAACAGGGATGGATGCTTCCTGTTTGCAAAGCTTTCTTCCCTTCACCGCTGAACTCTTTCTCAAGCCCACAAGCTTGCAACTGGATTTTTTTTTTTCTTTCTTTCCCGATCTCGGTCAAAAACAAGCTGCAATTCGAAACACAAGTATATTTCAATCGTTCCCGGTGGAGTGTATATTTCGAGATGTGTTTTATAATGTGAGATATTTTTGTAAGAAAATAAATCTCTTTGTTTGGAGGATTTTTTTTTTGCTTGAAATGTTTGTCTTTTTAGCAGCGTTTTTTAAAAGCCAACAACCAACCGTGAGGTTCCCATTTCTGAGGGAAATCACTCTTTTTTTTTTTTTTTTCTATTTTTTTTCCAAGTCATCTGAAAATTTGGTTTCGGTCACGCCATCCCAAATTCAAATTAGAGCAGCAATTTCAACCTCCTCTTGACACACTTGACTAGTGCTAATTAAGAAGCTTGACTCAAAAGTTGGTGCAGATGGAATGAGACTCGAATAGTGAAGAAGAAGCAGCTAGGTTACTTCCAGAATTGGATTTCTATGGTTTTTTGCCAGCTAATTTAATTTAAAATAATTGCAAAAATTAAAACTACATGTGTGTTCACTGATAGAGATGGAACTAGCCTGACAAATCATTTCATTATTGCAGGGGTGTTCAAACTTTTTCTTCCAAGAACCACATACGGAAAAATCATAGGAACATGTTGGGACTTTTTATTTTTTTACTTCAATTCATCAAACACATCCAAATCAGGCATTAACCCTGAAAATATCTACCCTAGAAATTAGATATTTTCAATCCTGTCTGTAAAATGAATTTAGTAGTAGCAAATTACTTGGGGTGGGTCTCAAATGAGGGTACACAGGATTTTAATTAAAAATCTTTGAAACACAATTTTTAAAAGTAATTAAATGTTTCAGGAAAATATAGGTTAATAAAACGAATTTTACATTCAGTAGGTTATTCAATTTCATTATTTTAAAAACCCAGATCCTCCCCCACACTAGAATGGTACGACCCAACTTGGCTCGTGCCACCTCTCGTTACCTGTCAAGTTTTGATTTATTTTTGTGAACGCATCTCTACGATGATCCCAAAGGAGGACACTTTAAGTTGAGTATTTTTCTGTGGACAAATATTTATTCATAATTATTTCTTTTTAAAACGTATCTGCCGCTTTATGTTGATTATTTTTTGTGGACAAATAGAATATATAACAGATCTCTACTGTGATACTTTGTTTAGTATTTTTCTGTGGACAAATAATTATAATGATCTCTTTTTCAGAACAGCTCTGACACTTTATGTCGATTATGTTTTGTGGACAAATATTCATCAATAAAGTTGAGGGTTTATTTTGTGGACAGATCTAAAGTTTAACAAATCTGGCACTGATGATATAAGTTTTGGGGCGGAGGTTGAAAAAAAATAATTCACAGAGGAAAAAAATGAACCACTGATCTCGTATATACTGAGGGCCGCTGAAAAAACGAACTACAGGCCACAAGAGGCCCCCAAGCCATAGTTTGTATACCAATGCATTAAAGTCGATTGGTGGCCGTCGTGTATGGCGTTATATTTGTGCCACAATTACGCACGCGCGGAAAAAAAAATTGAGCGGAGAAAATCAAACTGAGCGAGCGAAAACAGATTTTGAGAGCAAGAAAAAAACTATTGAGCGCGTAATGATAAGAGTTTGAGCGCGCGCCGATGGAGTTTGAACACAGAAAAAGAAATTGCTCGCTCAAAATTCCTTTTTGCTCGCTCGCAATAGCATTCTCCCGCTCAACATCTCGCTCTCGCTCGCGATACTCCTCCCTCCCTCGCTCAACATCGCGTTTGCTCAACATCGAGCTCTCGCTCGCTCGAGTCGTCCTCTGCGCTCGCTCAGTTCTGTTCACGCGTTACGTTTGTGCCACAAAACCAGCCAATCAGAGCTTGTAAAAGCACATTGATTGACAGCTTTGTATCCAATGAGATTGCTTGTTGCGTTCACCCGGAACGAGCAAACGAGAGTGCGTCACATCGACGTAGGCGGGAGGGGTGGGCTTATATTATTTAAGTACAAAAACTAACAAGGTATTTCTGTCAAATGATACAATACAGTAATAATAATAATATTAAAAGTAATTCTCCAGCCCACGTCCGTGTTGACGCACACTCGTTTGCCCTTTTCGGGTGAACACAGGGCAAACGAGAGTGCGTCAACGGATAGCGTACAAGCAATCTCATTGGATACTAAGCTGTGTCAATCAAAGTGCTTTTACAAGCTCTGATTGGCTGGTTTTGTGGCACAAACGTAACGCGTGAACAGAACTGAGCGAGCGCAGAGGACGACTCGAGCGAGCGAGAGCTCGATGTTGAGCAAACGCGATGTTGAGCGAGGGAGAGAGGAGTATCGCGAGCGAGAGCGAGACGTTGAGCGAGAGAGGGCTATCCCGAGCGAGCAAAGAGGAATTTTGAGCGAGCAATTTCTTTTTCTGTGTTCAAACTCCATCGGCGCGCGCTCAAACTCTTATCATTACGCGCTCAATAGTTTTTTTCTTGCTCTCAAAATCTGTTTTCGCTCGCTCAGTTTGATTTTCTCCGCTCAATTTTTTTTTCCGCGCGTGCGTAATTGTGGCACAAATATAACGCCATAGTCGTGCGTATTGTATTCTTTTTGCAGGTTCGAAGACGAGCTGAAGAAAGTGGCACACAAGTAAGTATGTGCTGTATAACTTGCGTGGAGTATGAACGTTCTGTCAGGAAAAAAAAAAAATCATCTTAAGACTTCTCCAACAATAACATTATGCTTCAAAAGTAGCATAATAAAAGATACCCCTCGTTTTCTTTTGGTTTATGTTGCAAGGTGTCAATTATCAAGTTTTAATGAGGCTCGTTTCTGTTCAATTGAGACAGTAACACTGCCTCCTAGCGGACAGAGGAAAGATAACCCTTCAACGCGTGAACTTCTTAAAATAGAACCTCTTAATTTTCTACCGAGGATGTTTTGGAGAAATTGAGACGTTTAGGCAGATTCTCACTTGTTCAAACCTCTTTTTCAGGATCATTTGCTTTTAGAGTATAGGTTAGAATTGGGTGAGAGCTGTGAAATTATTTCAGATGGTTACACGCAACCCACCATGCATTGCGTGACAAAACTACGGATATCACATTATATATATATATATATATATATATATATATATATATATATATATATATATATATATATATATATATATATATATATATATATATATATATATATGTGTGTGTGTAAATTTGAGACATCTGCCAAGCAGTCCCTTGCGAACTAAACAGAAGCATGAAAAAAATAAGCTTAAATTTGACCCAATTTCTGCTATGCGTGAACCCCACTTAGTACATTTGCACAGCATTGTAAGACTCAGTACAGCATTGTGTTGTCAGCCAAAGAGTTTTCCAAATATATTCCTGTCATTCTGAAGTTCAAGTGTGATTAATGGTCCTCTCCCTACTCATGCATTTTTACAAGTACAAAAAGCTGAAATCCAAATGCGGTAGTCCGTAGAAATGCGGAGTACAGCTCGGCGGTGATATGGAAAGTGTCCATCCCCGGGGAGGTCTCTGCCGTGACGGGCTCCTGCGACAACCGATTATTTGACGCATATGTCAGACTTGTTCACACTGTGTTCTGGCAATCCTCGGCGGCCACATTCGGAGAAATTCAATCCAATTGTGGCCCACACAAATCAGCCAAGGAAGGAAAGGCGCACCCTTTCATTTCCTGTCAGTCCAGACGTGTTTGAACCTAAATATGACCCCTGTTGTCTTGAAATCTTGACACACCTCTGCAGGAAAGAGAGGCTGGAGTAGTTAAGCGCATGAACAGTTACACGCAATACATACTAAGAAAATCACAGCCCCAAAAAAACTGTTTTATTTGTAATTTGTTTGCCAAGAAGGCGGGACATGAAAAAAGCTATTTTATGGGTTTCTCAAAAGTGATGTGTTATTTTATTTACAGTTAAATGGACCTGAGTTGAAATCCACTTCGCTGTGGGCTTTTTTGCATGTTCTCTCCAGGCACTTCCCCGCAAACTCGTCTTTTCTTCCTGTAGCAGCTGAAGTCTGCTAAATTGGCGACAAAACGTAAAGGAGAATCATCGGCGCAAAGATGTTGACTTAGTTTTACTCAATTGTTGGCTAAATGATGGTCTAAATATGGCCGGCACTAAATAAACTAAGTACTAACGGAATTAATTACTTTAGGTAATTAAGTACCACAGTAATTACTTTAGGTAGGTAATGTAGTACTAAATAAATTTATGTCATTAAGTGCAAAAGTTATTACTGTAGGTACTAACATCTAAAAGTCATCAACTAATTTAACTACTGAAGTGATTGTTTACTTCAGCTATCAAGTCCATTCTGTAAATTGATTAGAACTTGAATCCTAATGTTAAAAAGGATACAGGTTTAGTTATACTTACACTATTTTTATAGATATTCATCTTATTTCTAGTCTTATTTATTAGAATGGGTGGGGTGCAAAAAGTTTTCTCTTTCCTGGGAGGAGCTTGACAAAACATATTTGACAAGCACTGACCTAAAGTCAAAGATGACTTTGGCACGAGACCACATAAACAAATTAAGTAATCGATTACTTTGGTTAAGTACTTTGGTGCTTGATTCATGGCATTTTTAGACTTTCTCTAGCCAAACGCTTGAAATAAATGGGTAGGGGGGCATATACACATATGCATACAGTAAATAAGTTGTAAATGTTTGGACAGAAAAAAAAAAACGTAAAAATACGTCTTTGGCATTGAATGAGTCAAAAAATGTATCTGCCAGAAGAGACACGCTGCAAACCTTCATAAAAGAAGAAAATAAGTACCTCTCATGCCATTCATCATGTTTCCCCTGCAGCTAATGGAAAATATGACAACATTCTCTCAGGAAGTACTCTGCGATAACAACACAGCGTCAAGGTAGCGGGCAAGACGCCTTCTGGGATGCGGAATTGTTTCGGAAGCAGCACGCAGGGCGCGGGGGGACCGCTTCTATCAGCTAACCTAAGGTGACATCAACAAGCTACGTTACCTCAGCTGACAGGACATCAGATAGCAGCCAGTCAACATCAGCTAGCAACACTTGCTCACGCATACGAGTTCCTGACATTCCCAGTGCGCCACGCTATTAGACTGGTGCTGCGATGCATGCAGAAACGCCGGATTGCGTTTCACCACGTCAGATGGTTGGTGCGCTTTGCTCCGAGCGCGCCGTCTCTTCTTATCGCGGACATTTTCTCTGCAGGGGTTTTCAGACGTTTTAAATATTTTAGTCGTTTTGTGCTTCTCTCACAATGATTGATTGTGTTTGGTGCGGCAATTCAACTATCTGCTCGTGGCAGGTGGTGCGGAGGGCCTCAGGTGTTCGCAGCCAGAGATGCTATCATCATTACGCCACTGGCCTTTTTGGATGGGAGCAGGATACCACAAATTGTGGCGCAAATGTACACTGGCTGATATGTACTTTTTATTGTCTAATTTAGCCCTCAACTCCTGTACAGAAAAAACATCTTCAACCCACTTTATAGTCGTTCTCCCATGTACTATACATATACCACAACTTTTTTCTCATGATTTGAGACTTGCGGTTTATAGCCCAATGTGGCTTATCTGCATGTTTTTTTTTTTTTTGTTTTGTTTTTTTTGCTAGCCACCAGGAGGCAATCCACCAGTAAAGCAAATGGGGACACAAGGGAGCTGAAATTTCACTCAGATGGTGACCACTCAGTTATCACACTACCAGGAGTGGGCCATCCCTTGGCTAAAATACTGCAAGAATGATGGGAAAAAAAGACCCAAAATACTGCACATATAGTAGTAGTAAATAGTCACATATACCATAATTTTTGGACTATAAATCGCAACTTTTTTCTCATGATTTGAGACTTGCGGTTTATAGCCCAATGTGGCTTATCTGCATGGTTTTTTGTTTTTTTTTTGCTAGCCACCAGGAGGCAATCCACCAGTAAAGCAAATGTGTGTACACAAGGGACACATGGGAGCTGAAATTTCACTCAGATGGTGATCACTCAGTTATCACTACCAGGAGCGGGTGATCCCTTGGCTAAAATACTGCAAGGTTAAAATGTGTTCAAAAACATTTACACATATGTTCAAACTTGAGGTGTGCCAAAAAATCAAATCACAAAACACTCATGATTTATACAAATAAATATGAAAGATCCCAAAATCTATATACTGAAAAAATCTTATTTTACACTGAAAAGGGTATGAAAATTATAGCTAGCTTCTAAGAATAGCAGTTGGAGTTCACATGTAGAAAAGGTGACATTGTTTACAATTGAAGCTAGCTAGCTACCTGGCTAGCTAGCTTGTGAGCTAAATGCTAAAAGTTTTACATTTTTTAACATAATGCTATGGGGTTTTGGCTTGCTATATATTTTTTATTTTGGCCACCGTTATACCAATTTATTCAAAATTTTGTACATGAACATTGTTTATTAGTCATTTTCATGTTTTTTTTTCCAAGGCTCTGATTTTTTTCCCATATTGTCACGAGTTATATACATGTACAAATTAATATCCTGTGGCATTATGGGGGAAAAAAAATCTCTGTTTTCAGCATTTGGCACACAAAAAAGGTCAAACTTTTTTTTACATGTTTGACAGTCAAAAATTTTTGCTGCATTTTGGCAGCTCCACATTTATATGTGATATTTGGTATGCCTGGTGATTTTTTTTTAAATTTTATTTACTTCCATTGACGGGTGTAGATAACAAAAATTGATTTCTACTGGGCTGATTTGGTTAATTACACTACCTAAAATGTGTTACTTTCAGGAACCATACACAAAATACATCCACATTGTGATGCTAACGTAGAAAATAGCATGATGGTCAAAGCAGTTATCTGCGCAAAAGATGCCTAGATTGATTTTAATCTAAATATCCATCAATATTTCTCCATGTTGTTTCCAAACTATAGACTAGTATTGTATTTATATTAGTTATTACGTGCAGAAAGAATTTGACCTTGGCGTGTAGTTCACCCACGCTTCACATGGCTAACACCTTTTTGCCCTATCATCCTTTTTGATGAGTTTGGTCCCCGGGCTGAATGGTTGTCGGCATTTCCCTCCTAGACAGATAGTACGACTCCCTTCCCCACCGGCGTGAAGGTCAGCGCTTCTTACAAAACTGTCTCGGTGCCGAAATGAACTTTCAGAACTTGATCAGCATAATAGTTTTGTCTGCCTTCTCGCATTGCCGTGCTCGAGTGTAAGCGTCCTCGCCAATAAGGTCAATGCCAGATAATTAAAGTGAGAAGTCGCGGATGGAAACTCGATAGCTCGTTTACCGCCGAGAAGCAGCCTCCGACCGAGGCCTTCAAAAAGGAGCATGCTGGGAATACGTGCTGTTAAGTACTGTATGGCACACTTTTACCAAACCAAATGTGGACACAAAATTGATACTTGGCCTTTGCATTCAAACCAAAGGAGATGTGCATTTGTATCACCGTTTATAGCGGTTCCCAGGTGTCAAAAGCTGTTGTAAAAATAAATAAGTAAATAGTGCGGGGATCTTGCATGTCCAATACTTTACCACAGTGGTTCTCAAATGGGGGTACTTGCAGGAACTCCAGGAGGTACTCGAGATTTTAAGTAAAACAAACAAACATGCAAACATCCTGGAAAAATAATTATTGAAGCGATTAAATGCTTCAGGAAAATATAAGTTCATAAAAGATATTTTATGTGCAGTAGATTATTCAATTTCGTTATTTTAAAAAGTCAGATTCTCCCCCATACTGGAATGGTTCGAGCCAACTTGTCACGCGCCACCTTTCGTTACCTAGTTTGGATTAATTTTTGTGAACACATCTCTACTATTATCCCAAAGGAGGGCACTTTAAGTTAATTATTTTTCTAAGAACACAATCTTGTCACAGGCACACATTCAGTAACAAATTGGGTGTTTTTATAATGTAATTTTGGATTTTTGTTGGTATATTTTTGGAATAACACACAGGGTTATTATTGAGCTCCATTTTGTTGTTTTTGGTTCAATACGGCTCTTCCAACGTTGTGGGTTGTCAACCAATGAGCTAGCTAGATCCGCTGCCCACGGCACTGATTTTCTCCAGTCAGAAAAAATGTCCAATATGTCCCCTTAATGTGAATTGATGAGTTCATTAGACAGTGTTAATTAGACCGTTTGCTTTTGGGGTTCCTTTACTTCAGTGAATAGGCAGAAATAAAAGCACAAGAACAAAAGACTGCTGCAGCAAATAAAGTGGAGACCAAAGTGTTTAATAGTGAATTCCTGTTACTTCAGGGTCTCAGGACAGACCTCATACAAATGAGCAACTCGCTGACATGCCCCTCATTAACTGTATATGCCACAAAAGAGCATTTTAACTAAATTGTGCAGTTGTGTTATTACTACTCTCTACCCTCACTTAAAAAGAATTGACTTTTTTTTCTCTAGGGAAACCCTTTCGAGATGATGCATTGATGTGAACCACAGATGATTTGTACTGTAAAATACGATGAATAAAAGGCAAATGGAAAAGAAAAAAACAACAACTTTTTTTCTTGTTCCTGTGTATAACAGTATATGGATAACCCTATTTTTTCACTTTTTTGTAAAAAAAAAAGTGCTTGTACTTTTAACACCAAAATATTTTTTCACAACATATTCAACATAGGTGGCAGTAGTCTAAACACGACATTCTGATCAATTTTGAGTTAATGAAATAGGAATTATTTTGCAAAATTCATGCATGTTTACTTATCTCTGGGAGCAGCCGTTTTGCATATTGCTGTCGACTGAAAATGACATCACAGTTGCTTCGGGCTCAGCTCAGAGGTGATTGGCCGTCAAATGAGCAATTGTGATGTCATTTGCAATCGACGGTAATGATCAAAATGGCCGCCAGTACTGATGACTAAGTAGACTACAGCAGAATATACACTACACAATCACAATATTGTAACAATCAAAACGGCGTCTTTAAATAGTGTTGGTGCGTAGAACATATTATTATAAAGGAGACTTTTGACATGAGTGAGAAGAGTGTGACTCGGCTATTTTCTGCCACTTCTGCAATAACCTTTTTTTCCCTCTGAAAACATTTATAAACTTTAAAAAAAATGACATCAAACTCACATTACAAATTATAACAAGAAGAAAGAACAAGTCTCAAAAAGTAGCCTTGTATAAACTGTCATGTTTATTTAGCAAGTTCCTGACATCATGAGCCCATAACGACACTCGACTACTCAGAACTCCTGTGACGTCAAGGCTACAGCTGTGCTCGCTTTGCGCATGCGCGTTCGTGCCTAGTCTGCTTTGTTGGGATCATCGATGCTGCTTGGACTCTGAGCGACTCCACTTTTCTTGTAAAGGGATAATGGAGTAGAGTTTAACGTTAACTACTTAATCGATATCCTATTTGTGATTTTAGGTAGCAGCCAGCACCTTTTATTTTGTGTGTTTTTTGACGCTGGAGACGACAGAGGCGAGGAGCTCCTGTATATAAACAAAACGCAGCGCGAGCTGCTTTTAAGGTGGCACGTCATTGGCGACAGCTGGAACAACAAGAGCAGGCTTGCCAGGCCCGCTTGGACGCGGAGGGTCTCGGTGTCCGGTCATGGAAGTCTTCGCTCGGCCTCGTCGGGAGTGAAACTCCGTAACGAGCGAACATGAGAGAGGAGGGCCGGTTGTTGTCTGGACGGCAGCTCCTGGCGAGTGAACGAGGGGGTGACTGTCCCCGCCGTTGCCCCCGCTTGACAGAGGAGAGAGGCGAGCTTGTTAGCCAAAAGGGTGATCGCAAGCCCTCCGGTTCTCCGGCCCGGTCCAAATAGTGCTCGAGCGGACGGAGGTGCATCATGGAGACGGTGGGCAGATTCGAGTTCAGTCGGAAGGACCTGATAGGACATGGCGCATTTGCGGTCGTCTTTAAAGGCAGGAATCGAGAGGTGAGCGATCGCTTCCTGTATAAATTTGATTTTTAACAAAAACTGAAACAACTGCTTTATCTATAAATAAAATTTGCAGCATCGTTTGTATTCTGGACTAAAAATCAAATACGCGATTATCGCGTGCGGTACCTTGAAGCAGCCTTTTCTTGTTTGTTTTCAAGGTACGACCTTAAGAGGCCTAGCTGCACGAACAGGATGTTCTGTAATATAATAAATGTCGTTTACAAAAATTCTGAAGTGGAATAAAACATACTTCGCTGTTGTGTGATGTATTGTCAGCGTCTTTCTTAGAGTTGCCACAAATTGGCCAGTTTTTTTTTACACTTGTCTCTTGTTAGCTTGCATGGTGTGCGAGACGGTTATAAACATGTTGGAACATGTTCACCAACTGGCATAATCACTATCATTATTATTAAAAGACACAAACCGGTATTATAATAAAGAGCTTTTGTGATGATAGGTGTAACTCATATACAGCGCGTTTATTTCTTATCAGCACGAATTAAAACAACAACATGGTAGAATCGCAACAGAGTTGTCCGTTTTTTTTAAACACTACACATGCTGTACCTGGCTGGTACTTTTGTCTTTTTTTTTTCACTGCCCATCACAAGGGCACCAGAATGCTGCAAAGGTTGTTAATATTGAGTCAAAAACATTCACGTTTGTTCCACTTGGCACGCTATTATGTAATGTGTTCTGGGGGCCAACTTTCACGTGGAGCCCCCCCCCCCTTCGAACCCCCAGAAGGGGGAGGAGCCACCATACATGCTGCTTTTACACTTTATGTCATTATTTGAGCAGTGGTTACTACTGAGAATGGCGCCTGCAAACTCATGACTGAGTTACTAAACATAATTCTAATTCGCAAGGCGGGCCATGATTTAATAACACCTTGTGCAGGACGCACCCTAAAAAAATGTCTTGGTTTGTGACAGAGCCAAGCTACACAATAAAGTCAGCTTGATATTGCTGAATATGGGGCACCTTTAGAACGTTTGATCATTTTTACGATTTCATATGCATGGGAATATGACTCTGAAAAATTACAGTATTTTAATTTGATGCTAAGTAACGTTATCAGGCCTTATTTCTTAAGTATTTGGAATGTTTGGAGACCACCAATACCAGCTGCCAATACTTAAAGGGATAATAAATTAAGTTACTTCATGACTGAGTTTATTTGGCATGTACAGGTAATAAGTTGTCATGTGTTTAAGGCTCATGCAACAACCAATCGGGGCTCACTTGTTTTCTGTGTTTGGTCATGTGACATGCACAGACTGAGTTCTGATTGGTCAATACCTGAGTCTTGAGGTCATGTGAAGTCATTTTCAGTCAACAAGTAGGAAAACGTGTAAAAAAAAAAGTAGAAAAACGTGTTGTTAATGGTAAGAATTGTTCATGCAAAATAATCATCAATATTATTTTTAAACAAAATATTGTTACTGCTGAAAATGGCTAAATAAATTTAGCATTCCTTCACGACAAAAATATAATTGATTAAAATTTCCCTCCTTTGACACAGTGAAACATCATCTGTATAAGACAGAAAGGCTTTGTTCGTTTTTTTTGTCATTTAATAAGTCAAATTTCATGTTAGGCCACTCTGATTAATATCGTATAAGTGCAATATTATTTAAGCTGCAAAGTCCACCTCTTTATATCCATGACTTCACAGTTACTCCAGAGGACAGGTAGCAACCAATCACAGATTTTCCGAGTTAGGTCATGTGACATACACAAGCTGAGCTGTGATTGATGGTTAAGTGTACTCAACTGTGATGTAATTTTCAGTCGACACCAAGGGGCAAAATGGCCACCCTCTGAGATGGATTAAAAAATGAGTTGATTTTTCTGCTCAAGTCATATTCCACGATTTTAAAATTCATGGGGGTGTATTCACAGTGTCAATTTGAGCTGTGGTAACTATTTTTAGAAGAAAAGCTCATATGATCTTTCCCAAATAATTTTCAAAAGTAATGGCAATGTGTGCATTTGTGTGTATTTCCTATCAGAAACATGACTGGGAGGTGGCTGTCAAATGCATCAATAAGAAGAACCTGGCAAAGTCCCAGACACTGCTGGGGAAGGAGATCAAAATACTCAAGGTGACATAGAACAGTAGTCATATTTGAATCGAGCAGTTCATCAATTTTTTAATGAGTTATGTGCTCTTTATTCTATTGCCTACTTTATTATTTGCTCAATGGTGGAATGTGTATATATATATATATATATATATATATATATATATATATATATATATATATATATATATATATATATATATATATATATATATAAAACATTGTACAAATTAAATTTAGCTAGTACTTTTCAGTCATTTCAACATGAACGCCCTCTTTTGCAGGAACTCAAGCATGAAAACATTGTTGCTTTACTGGACTTTCAGGTATGTAATAATATGCTTGCATGCTGTTTATACATGTAATTATGCTACAGTCGCTGTCCCAATTTGCTGTCAGTCTGTTCACCACATGGAGCAGATGGGCTGCTGGCCATGTCGGTGCCACATGACCCATTTGTGTGTCATGCAATGTGACCATTTTTTGGTTTGTTTTGTGAGTTATTGATTTCTTTTTTTTTTTTTTCAAGTAAGGCATTGCAGTAAAACGGCCTTTTGTTTTTGGAAGGTTTCACTTCCGGGTTTTTGCCTTGTTTACCTCAAGACATTGTTTACATTGTGCTCTAGCAGCACTTTGGTGGTTTACCTCATCATGAGTCATTTCTGTTTTTGCAACTTTTCGGAAGCCTACATTTGCTGCCTAGTGTCAATGTGTACATGTGTATTTTAAATTAGCAGTATTAAAGTCTTACAGCTTAGGAATCAGCAGTTACAAGTGCTCCTGCTTTGGCATTCACTTTAGCCTGCACACACACACACACACACCTGACATAGTCAGGATGACCTGACATGCATTCTCAACTTAAGCAGGTGGAACATAACTTTAACTGTCAACCGTCAAAATATGTTTTGAACTGAATTTGATTGCGTTCGAGATCTGATGAGGAGCACATGACTTTATTTACACTTTTGAACCGCGTAATCATGCACAAGAATGTTGGGGCTGTTACGCTGCATTTCAGTGTGTCAGCCTACTTGGGAACATACAAAGGTTTTCCTGTGTGCACCGTGGCTGTTTACAAATTAGACTTTTAAAACACTGGAATATGTTTTACTTGTCTGATATGTTGAGATGCTTGTAGTAGCAGGAGATTTCTTGTATTGGTTTTTCTTGACCTTTTTTTGACCGGTACTTATCATGTAAATAAGGCACCAGGAAGGTCATGACCACTGACACATTGATTTTTTTTTTTTTTTTAACATCCCAGCAGAAGATGAATGAATCATCACTCTATGGTTGAATTTTTCACTCCCAATACTGACTGAATTAGTTTGTCATTTTAATATGGGTCTTGGCAATGTTAAAAGGAAAAATAAACAGCTAAGTCTTGGATGAAAATTAAACTTTTGCCTTTTCAGTAGTATAAAATTAAGATTTAAGACTTGACAGACTGATCGTCTGGCTGATCAAATTGATCGATTATGCCCTGTCAACCATCAACCAAAAGTAATCGGACAAATTTTGATGATTTCTTTTTTAACTTTTTACCTATAGGAAACCTAACCATTTACAGCAGTTGTAGACAAGTAACAGTTGGTATCATTTTTTTTTTATCGCACATATATTCATAACATAACCTTGTAAATATAAATCATGAAATTTATTGATGTGGTAAGTCTGTGGTACGGTCATTCAAAACAAAACAAATCTTCATTTTTACATTTTACAAGTTGAAAAGAGGTTTTAAAAATTGAAAAGCCAATCTTTATAAAGATAAAAAGATAATGCTCCGTTAAAAAAAAAAAAAATGTAATGGTTGTAGTTTGTAGGCGTGTAGGCTACACAAGAGTAGCAAAAAAATAGAACCACAAATATCCAAATATATATTTTTTTAAGGCAGGTAACAGTGTGTGCATTCACATACACAACAGCAACTGTGATTCCGTCTGTGCTGTATAATTTTCCAAAACGGGAAAAAAACAGCCTCAAGAGCTGTGACACTTCCAGACCAATGTCATCTGTTGACATGTGATAAGAGTTTGTTTTTACCAAGCTCCAACGTTGTTTTCGCGCATAAAGCGGACAAATGATTCCGTGAGAGACTGCTGTCATTTAGTCTTATAGTGGGTATAAAAAGTTTACACACCCCTGTTCAAATGTCGTGGTTTTATTTTAAAGAGATAAGAGATTTCATAACATTTTATATCTGTGTTCTGGCTCACACTCTGTACATTGCAATTGCTTATGAATTCGACCAAAATAATGAGCCAAATGGCTATTATTTGACAATTATTTTAACTTTTTGCCTTTATGTACTGTAATACTTTACAACAGTTGTTTACAACTAACACTGATGCCATTATTTACCACCCATAAATCAATACCATAATCTCATATCCTGGACTAAAATATATAACATAAAATTTGTCGAGGTCAATTTGTGGATTTGTCATTCAAAACAAAATATATATTTTTTACAAGTAATGATTAATTGAGCAATGCAAGGCTAAAGTCACAGTTTCTTTAAAAAGAATATATGAACGCTGTTCAACATAAATCAAGCACAAATGTGCTAAATAAGACACATTCAACATCTCGAAACACATGACAAGGATCAATGTCCTTCTTACATTTATTAATGAAATGCTTTGCTCTACACAATGTATTTTCGAAACGAAAAAAAATAATAACAAGCGGGGAATAGGAACCAGACTGGCTTGCGAATAGTGAAAATTCAGGCATAATTGAAACATAGTGAGGAAAACAAATGTTATATATTATTCATTATACATTTTTTCATCGATTAGTCAATCTGTCGGTGATGTGTATCTTTTTTCTGTGAATAAATCCATACTGGACGAGCCCTACTCATTAAACTGATGGTGTTTTGCTATCTTTAATTTTATATGAAGTTGAATGTGATTGGTTAAAACTTAAGCCTGGCAGCTCCCCTGTTATATGTGAGGATGTGTACTTGCGTGACTCAATTATCGCAGCTGTTTACTTTTTGTTAACATCCCCCCTCCACAAGATGATGTATTATTTCTGTCACTGTATAACAATATGGTCAACATTGGGTTTCTTTGTTTCACATCGTTGATATAATGATGGCTCTACCTGCTATTTCCTCTTCTCACGTGAAGCCACCTGCTGACCTTTTGATTCATTATTCATGTTGTAGAGCATTCTCCCAAACAACCTTTTATTCTGTATATACTGCAGCACTTTTGCATGTATATGTCCCTTTTACATGTAAATGTCCATACTTTTGCCTAAACCATTCAATACTATCTAGCAACATGTTAGCTGTTTACACAGTCTGTCAGCTCAGTTCCTATCTTTGTCTGTTTTTGACGTTTTCTTTCTTTTTATTTCCACCCCTTCACCCCCTTAGGAAACTGCAAGCTCAGTGTACCTAGTGATGGAGGTAAGCTCACCATGGCCTTTGGCCTTTGTTTGCTCAGTCCTGTGCTCCCTCAGCATTTGTGCTAAAAATAGGCCGGTCCTCGGGCGTTAAGGGGGGGCGCCACCCGTCTCACACGCTGCTGTGTCCAGTACAATCCATCTGATTGTGTTAGTATGTTTATCTTGTACGTCGACATAGAGGTGTCTGTTATACAAAAGAGAATGGTGTGTTTATAAAAAGGCCCATGAAAAAACCCACATGAATAGACCATCAAAGTCTTGATTCTACAATGTAGCTCTAGACTGTGTTTTGTTTAATTTTGTTTCATTTTCCAAAACAAAGTGCATCCTTCCAATCACAAAGGATATCTGATCCGAACACTCAGGTTATTTTTGGGTCGGAATAAGTGATTTGGAGGACGCAATTTCCTGTCTTGATTCATATTAATGCTGCAAATAGGAACAAGGCCTTTCGTCTTGAATTGCATTTTCCTCCTCCGGAAATCAATGTCCTGATCCGCTGATGCTCTTTTGTAGCTTCAGAGACACTTAGTCACCTTGGTCGCACGTCTCCGCCAAATATGGTGCAGTTGATCTCATCACTGTGCAGTTTAGACACAACAGATTACTTTTTGTTATTCTATCCAAATGTCTGTTGATTGCAAGAAAATATTTGTGTGAAAAAGCAAATTGTCATTTTATTCTTTAATGGAAATAATGAGTCACTGTAATTTGTCGATGCACCAGTCATTTCACTGCTGGATCAACTATAATCAGTAACAATTGTGCTCTAGTGGTGAGAAGGTGCCAAAAAGTGCGTAGTAAAAATCCAACTGCTGCCTGGTGGTGGCAACCGTTACTCCTAATCCCGTTCCCTCTTTTCACTTTGCAGTACTGTAACGGTGGTGACCTTGCCGACTACCTACACTGTAAGAGAAGCATTCCAAATGCCTATTAATGCTTTTGACAAGAATAAATGCTCAACAGCTTACTGTCTCTTTGCAGCAAAAGGCACTCTGAGCGAGGACACAATTCGCGTCTTCCTGCAGCAGATTGCGGGTGCCATGAGGGTCCTGCAGGCTAAAGGCATCATCCACAGGGACCTCAAACCCCAGAACATTCTGCTCTCCTATCCACCAGGACGCAAGTCCCACTCCAACAACACCTGCATCAAAATTGGTAAGGTCGGGTTGCATTTCCCCCAAGTCACTATTAAAATTTTAATGATAAGCATTTGTGAACTTTTATAGAACTCGCAAAAGAGTTTTGTTGGTTGTTTATCCTCCTGAGACCCAGCAAATTTAATTGCATCCCATATTAACACACGAGATCTCATTCGAAAGGTCAGCTTGAATGAGTCAAACGATACCAACCGAAAACAAATTTCAATTCAATGGCTTCTCGGCTGAAATGAGTCCTTAAGTAATTCGAGTACCTTAGTTAAAAAAAAAAAAATGCTCGAGGTACTTTTTCCTGTCCCATAAACCTGCTTATTAATGTACACTTCAGCAAAAATATGGCAATCCAATCACAGCAACAATTATCAATTCTCTTTTCTTCTGAAATCATATTTACCTAACAAATGACCTATTTACATTGACTTTGACTTCCAGCACCTATTGGCAGTGTTTACCGGCAGCTCAAGCCCTGTTAGAGCTGGGTTGGTCCTAAATTATCTGCTAGCTAGAAGTACTCGACTGCTCCATATAGGCTGGCGTGGTAGGCATAAATGGCTCTGCACACTTTGATGCTGACAGCCTGACAGAGTTTCCATTCCTACTGATCACAATTTAATAAACCACGCTGACTCAACTGTGCTGTTTCCGCCGAGAAAATTCAACTCACAGATTAAAATTATCAGGAGGGATTTGCAACCCTAGTGGATACAAATAAGCCACATGGGTAACCACTATAGCTTCCTGACAACCTGAGACCGTCTATTTAATATTCATTAACTTATTCATTCCCATCCCAGTTGAAGCAGATCTTTGGTTTATACAGCTACCAATGGATCTCAATAAAAGTGTGTCTTTCACAGTTATAGTACTGAATGGTGCTGAATGAGTTAATGAAGAAATGTGTAAACCATGTACTTTACAGTATATGCCTCAAATTGTGAAGTATATGCTTTTAAAGACACTCATGAATATTCAGGGACTAGCTGACTGAATGTGTTTCTAATCACCTCAATCTCTTTCCGCAGCGGACTTTGGTTTTGCCAGGTATCTTCAGAACAACATGATGGCTGCAACTCTCTGTGGGTCACCGATGTACATGGTAATGAGGCCAGCATGAATACGTGCACATTGCAAGGTTTTCAAAAAGGAAGCGGTCTTATTGTCAAAAATTTAAATCTTTCAATTAGGCTGTTGCACTGCATAACATTTAAACAGGTTCATTGTAATAAAAAAAAAGTAGCTCTCAAAATATTTTTAACCCCTATCTCTCCTCACAAGGCACCTGAGGTCATTATGTCTCAGAACTACGATGCCAAGGCTGACTTGTGGAGCATCGGAACCATCGTGTTCCAGTGCCTGACCGGGAAGGCTCCTTTCCAGGTACACACAAGGCTGCTGCAGTAAAACAATATATCATCATTCTAAGCTCGAGACAAAATAACCGAAAAGCATAAATACAGGGAAGCTATTAGCGCGCCAAAAAGCAGAGCGAAATGAAAGCAAATATTGGACTTCACCAGGGAGCTCATGCTCGACTCCAGGTGCATGTTAATGTTCCTTCGTTTCGCAAACACGTTTGCTATGTCAACTTTGAAGGTAATGAAATGTCAGTTCAATAAGTGCTAAAATACCCTTGGTGCAGCTTAGTTGGTCTATTGAGGATCACGTCTCAGATCTCATTTCAAACATTTTCCTGAAACTGCTCCATAGCAATGTTATTGCAGTGTGTCTCATACGCGCTCTTTTTTTTTTTTCTCTTTGTCTGTGTCTTCACCTCTCTGACACCATACTGGAATTTATTGAAAAGTTTTACAATGGAAAGAATGATACTGACATTAATTTGTCTCTGTTGCCTTTAGGCTAGCAGTCCCCAGGATCTTAGGATGTTTTACGAAAAAAATAAAAACCTCAGCCCCAAGTAAGTAGCTGCCACGAGATTACCACATTATTCGTTTTTTTCTTTGCTTGTAACAGAAGCTGTATCTTTTGTATAAATTTAAAGTTTTGAGACAAGATTATATTACCTGTAATTAGGGGTCTTCTGGTACAACCTTTTCATTTTTTATGTGATCCGATATTGCAACTTTGAGTACGGTCAGATACCAATATCAATCTGATAAGATATCAGCAGGAATGATACATGTTTTTTGTTTGTTTGTTTGTTTGTTTTTTAACATGAAATGTTAAAAGAGACTCAAGTGATACTCTTCAAACAAAGCTTAGGCACCAACAGTAGGTATGAGATAATGTCACCCTTTATTCCAAACCTTTGGGTTCAATTAATTCACCCTCAAGCATGAGAATTTAGTCAACTTGGATAAAATAAACACAAAATAATTGAAAAGACCCTGTGACATAACCCCAAATAAGTCAATAAAAACTCACATTATTCTCTTTAAAGTGCAAAAATAACAATTCAAATCTACTTCAGTCCATTCAGAAGCAGTTTTTTTTGGGGATGGACGAGTACCGATACCAAGTATCGGTATCAGACCTATGCTTGGCCTTAATTTCAAGTTATCGGTTCTCGTAATAGTGGCCAAAACTTGTTTCGGCTGCTCTCTTGGAGCAGTTTTGCAATCGCAAATTTAGAAGAATAGAAAATTGCCATTCATTTCCTGGAATTTTAAGGAAAATGTTATTTATGGAACATATATGTGGGTCTTTAACTCGTGTAATGCCAGCCATTAAAAAAAAGAGAGAAACTGACAGTCAATTTTTAACTTTCTGACTGACCATACATTTTGTTTTTGTTTTTCATCTGTTACCGTCGCTGGCTCTCCTCGGAAGGGTTTCTGTTGTCTTTTTTTCATGTCAAATCCACTCAATAATTTAAAATTGTCAATTTTCTGGGGGTAGAGACTGTGTATCGAAGGTCAACGAGGTCTTCTACTGCGATTGATCTGAAAAAAGAAATGGTATTCAACTAGGGTACCACAGAAGGTAGCGCAAAAAAACAACTAAATATTGTTCAGTTTCTCACTGCTCAACGTGAAGAACCCCGGCTCCATTTTCAAAACAAAACAAACATGTGACTAATAAAAAGAGCAGAAAAAAAATTAACAGTCGGTTTACTGAAATGATGCTGACTACTAATGATGATAAAATTGTGTGTTGACATTATTTGCCCATATCGGTCTTAAAATTTCTTCACGCACAAAATGATAATTTTCCTGTTATTTTGCAGCATTCCTAGAGAGACTTCCAGCCATTTGAGGCACCTGTTACGGGGACTGCTGCAACGAAATCACAGGGACCGCATGGATTTTGGTGAGTGGAAGTCTTTAGGCAAAAGTGCTAATATGCTATAACACAATAATCATGCGAAGTAAATAAGAGTGAGGTCCTCCTGTCTTAGATTGCATTTTTAAAGGCATTTTTCCATGCTGTCATATGCATCACCAAGAATCAGTTGGCAAAGACTCAAATATTATGTTAGCTTATGTGTTTCAATGCAGCGGGGTTTAGCACTGAGCCTCGGGCTTTGTTTGCCTTTGTGTTCCACCTTTCCGCTTCACATTTTTTTCTTGCGCTTCTTTAAACAAGACAGTTAATGATATTATATTGATCGTTTGCAGGAAATAGTTTTCTCACAGTAGTCACATTGCAACAAAGGCGCATTCATTCTACGAGGGGATCGAAATCATAAAAAATACAACTACCGAATATAGTGCGAAATATCTCTTTTTTGTTTCCTACAGATGAATTTTTTTCTCACCCCTTCTTGGAAGCGACCAGCTCATCCATAAAAAAGAGTAAGTTACAGTTTTCTCAAAAACAGATGTGGTGTTATGTGAATGTTGTGATAGAAAGCCTTTTTACAAAAGTTAGTTTTGCTAAGTAAAAAAGGATTTTAATGCGCCTGTTTTCCTGGCAGCAACTCCAACAGTGACCATGACCTGCTTCCCAAGTTCTGCTTCAGCCAGCTCTTGCAGCAGTTCCTCCACCTCGCACCTGGCCTCTCCACCGGTTTGTTTACCATATCGTCAACCCCCACCCCCTCATGTGTGTAAATGATTAACAAAGGTCTTTGTGGCATCAAGAGGCCACCCAGATCCATAGCTAATTAATCATCCCTCTCATTTGCACTTTGATTCTCTTGTTGTGTTGACTCTCCATTGTTGTCTTCTGTTCACTATTCATTTGACTTTCCTGCCTCTGCAGCAATCGCTTGGTGATGCGCAACATTTGCGTGCCAAAGCGCTGGCCTCCCCAACCCAAGAGGCCACCGGGTTCCTCAAGGATTCGTCCGGAGGAGGCGGCAGCAGCAAGAACTCCTCCTCATGTGACACCGACGACTTTGTTATTGTGCCCGCTCACTTCAACGGTAAGGGAGAAGGCTTGTTTTTCTTTTTGGATGTGTCCCCTCAAGCAGTTGAATTGTCACAATAACAGATAAAAGTATGATATAACAGATAATAAATGTATAAGATATGTGGTTATCTTCCTGCAGCTGCTGAGCTGACGAGTGAGAGTAAAGTGCTGCAGGACAGTCTAATGAACAGCGGGTAAGAAAAGCTTATAACTTCTCTTGATAGACAATAAAGACATTGAAGTGGAACGTTTATGAAGAACACTTATCTCGCTAGTGTAGTAAATAATTTTCTTCTCGTCTCTTCTTTCAAGCTCTCTCCTGACTTCTGGTTTATGCGTCCAAGCCAAATCGCCACCGCACTCGCCCTCCTATAGTGGCTCCCCCAATCGTGCCAGGTAACGGCTGGATTTTTTTTTTTTAATTCAATAAGTTATTTATTATTTGAACAGCAAATTTTGAAATGGTCTTATATGACTATTTAACACAATATCTGCAAATCTGAGCAAAACTGATTTAATGTTTTATAATGCCATGAAAGGAATCGTACACTTTCAAATGAGGAGTAAAGTAATTAGAACATGAAGCATCGCATTGCTAAATTGTGTTATAGTGATTGCAAAACACTATGTATTTTGTTAAATCTCATACAGATGCGCATTGTCATTAGTAATGCATTTTTCCTGCACTGCTTTGCGCTGGTGTGGGGGCACTTGGCTGAGCAAAAAATAATTCACATGAGGTACATCAATGAAAAAAGTTGACATGTGATTTAGAACTCAAAAAAGCTGTGTAAGTTAGCTTGCAAAACGATCTTAAAATATTAAGGGAGGAAAATTAGGACATAGGTTCAAAAAATGTATCTATTAATCAACAAAATAATCAACAGATAAATCAATTATTAAAATACTTGTTAAATGCATCCTTAGTAAGTAGGCAAGTTTTGAGTATTTGTTATAGACAATGCGAGGTAAAAAAATAAAATGTTATCTTAAAGGGACAATGTGTAAGATTCTTGAATGGACAATGTGTAAGATTTAGACCGTTTTTCATTACGGACAGCAGGAGGTGCTGCACTTACCATTGTCCTGAGCTATAACATCATAACTAGACCTACAATTATATTTAAAACATACTGTTGGTCATTAAGAACTCATTTATTTGCAAGTTTTTGAAATTTATAATCATTTAATGTATTCCTTTTCAATGAAAAGCTGTCTAAATCTTACACATTTCCCCTTTAAAAAAAAGGTATCAAAAAGAGTTGCATCACCAACTACTATCCTAGCAAGTGTTTTTTAGCTAACTGTGAACTGTGGCTGTTTCGACAGCATGGTGGTCTGTAGACATAAAACTTTAACAAGCCAAAGAAAAACCATAACCTTAAATATTTATCATATCAAATGAAGTCTCATGTTGCTTATAAAAAATAGTGGTATTTCTGCTGCACAAGCAAGGCAGGGTGAGCAGATTTTTTTTATGAATACATTTAAATTGTTTAGCGATCAAATATTAATATGATTCATTTGATTATCTAATCACCAGTGGATTTTTTTTCAGTCCCTCTTAATGGGATGCACTGTGCATTTTTTTTCCATCTTTTGGCTGTTCCTTGGCAGGCCTAGTGAGACCTCTGGGAGTAACTATGCTGGCCCCAGCGGGAACCACGGTCACTCCCTGCCAATCCCAGTTCCCACTCAGGTGCACAACTACCAACGCTTGGAGCAGCATATTTACACTACCAAACAGGAAGGCTCACCACGGTATGTGTCTACTAGCATGCGTGCTGTGCAAACACTATGATCCATTCGTAATGCTCTCCACGTTTTCACTTCAACGAACTTCTATCATTAGGCTGTCCACTCCGGTGCATCGTTGCAGCAGTGGAAGTCCGCTGGGCTTTGCGAGGACCGGACCTTCGCCACCTTACGGAACAATGGCCACCACCCGAAGGCTCTCGCTGGGAGGAGCGAGACCATTTCAACTCTCCCCTCAAGGTAACTTGAGAGACTTTTAACGT
Organism: Hippichthys cyanospilos; assembly: GCF_059441005.1. Taxonomy (NCBI): domain Eukaryota; kingdom Metazoa; phylum Chordata; class Actinopteri; order Syngnathiformes; family Syngnathidae; genus Hippichthys; species Hippichthys cyanospilos. The sequence goes on along the minus strand of NC_142383.1, from coordinate 12,714,520 downwards.
TCCAATAGACACCCTTATTTCACCTTAACTACTGCATGACTGGATGCTTATAGCATAATTTATCACCTTCTGAGAAGCAGCCGATTCTCATTTTTTAGTCTTAAATGCAGATCAACAATCCCCGCCTATCAGTTTTTTTTAAAGGTATAGATAAGATAACTTATTGGTGTTATACTGTCAACTGTCCATTCTTAGAAATCTTTTGATCCCCCTCCCATCTATTGCAGCGGCTCAGCATGCAGAATCCAGGCCGACTACTCAGAAACACTCCCCGGTCGCTACAGGATTGGGGACAAGGCTCCACAGCGCCCCCTGTCTGTTAGAGTGCACCACTGGCGGCGGCAGACAAAAGATCCGAAAGCAGCACTCGGATCCGGTCGTGGTCCCCACTGCAGGCTTGATGACGGTCCGCCCGTTGCACTCATCCCCCCGCCTCAGTGAGCTAATGCAGCGAAGCCCACTGCCTACAATCTTGGGCTCCCCGTCGAGAGTGAGTCGTTTTTTTGTTTGTGTTCGTTTTATGTGTTACGCCATGTGAATAGTAACTTTTCAAACAAAGCTCTCCTGCGCTTCTGTGTTGCTTCTGTTTGCAGACTATGCCCCCATTTGAATTCCCCAAACCCCCCAGCTCTCCAAACCTTGTCAACTTCCTGACACAGCAGGGTTTGGTCGTTGGCTCCCCCAACAGCAGAACTGTGCAAATGGAGCCCAGAGATGCTGGACAGCCAGTGCCCACGCAGTGCCCTCAGCCCTCACACTGCATCCACAGGATGAATGATGATACTCGGGGATTTGGAAGGTGAGAGCTGGAATTGCAATTGCTGCCCTTAATAATTAAAGCATGTTTTTGCCGCTGAGAGGAAAACAGTGCAGCGATAGCTTTCATTTTTCATTCTCAGAACGATAAACTACAGTGACGCCTCGAAAGGCGAGTGCCTCAAGTTAGACCATATTTTGGAGGAAATTGGAGCGCTAAATATTAATTTTCATTTGTTACACACAATGCAATCATGCACCACAATTATTTATTTCAGGAACAGTCGTGAGAAGTACCTCTGAAAGCGCTCGCTATGTTTTTGGGGGATGCCAAGGATACTCGATATCTGAAGCCGATGTTCATTTATATTAAAAGGGAATACATTGGCGTCAAAAATAAAAACCAATTCCAACTTTGTTGGAATTTCTTAAAGCATATGTTTATTGAACAACTTTTCAGATTTGCATATTGTTGATATTTTAAAAAATAATTTTTAGACAACAGCATGTCTTAAAAATAAATGAAAATGTAAATAAGTAGCTCCCTATATTGTTTCTCATGTAAATCAAGTTCTCCAAAATTTCAAAATAACAGCTATTTCACTCTTAGTTTTACCTCATTAACTTTCAAACCAGTAAAAACATTTTTTACTACTATAGTTGTCAATGGCAGGGAATGAGTTAAATTATTCTCTGCCAGAAATTGATCTATGACTTCTGTAGCCGTCATTGGTAATGAATGAGTTCACATTGCATCTGCAAGTAAGGGATGCCCACCCAAAATAGTTTGTAATTATTAATAGATGCTACAATTTGGCAAGTAAACACTCAAAACTGATAGGATCATAAAGCGTCAACACTCATATGTATACAATCACGAACCAATGTTACATAAATGATATTCAGTGTTTAAATTGTTCAACAGATAAAAAACCATACAGCTTGAAATGGATATTTAGCATCTATAGAAGTCAGTGGAATGGAATGAGTTAATTATAAACAAAAGCAAAAGATGTGGTGTTCCCAGGGTCAGCAGAATCATTCATAAAATTCATTGAAAATAATAAATAACCATCCTTAAAGTGTCCTTTCCGAATATTCCATAAGTATCTTGAAAGTACTCAATTGAAAAACGTTGCATGCTGTGTGCTGCAGATCTCAGAGCGCCGGCCTCCTGTCGGACATGTTGTTGATGGCGGCCTTTGGTGGTGGAACAGTAAGCGACCGGGGCAGCACGGAGAACCTGGCCTGTGAAAAAGCTATAGACATAGCAGGTATGTCTTTCACAAGCTCTTAAATCCGTTTTGATGAAGCTTCACATTTGGATCACTGGGGTCACGCCATCGCTTTACGATTCTTGTTCTTTAGTGCCCTCAGGTGGTGTCTTGTGTCCTGCACCGGGCTCTTGCAGCCCAGCGCAGGTTGTCTTCACCATCGGCTCCCCTCCCAGTGGTGGAACCCCGCCTCAGGCATGCAGGCAGAGGAAATACTCAGGTAACAACTTGTAAATATTTTAAAATGCATTTACTGTCTCTCAGTCACTGTCAAATCTTTCTAAATAAAATCAATTGAATAATGGAGTGATCACACCCCACCCCATTGTTTTTTTTTTAATTATTATTATCAATTCCCTATATTGAATGTGATTTGATTTTTGTTTTATATAATCTACTAAGGTTGGATGTGAGTTGGAGTAAGCTAATATAAATACTAATTATGTATTATATTCTATCTACAATTCTTAGACACCAACTAAATTTGCCCATGCTCACCAGCTTGCAGTCATGATTACCTTTACCATGCAAGCAATCACTATTTAAGGTCACTAACTACTATTTAGTCACGCATACACCATTTGTACATTATACATGTAATGGTGTCCTAATAAAATATAAGGTCATCATAATGAGATTTAGGCATCATGATGAGATTTGAAGTAATCGTGGCAAGATTTAAACTCGTCAATTAGCATGACGGCGCCCACCATGGCTACCGTCTTGTGATCGCAGAGGTGAACAGAGTAAGAGTTTCACTGTGTGGTTTTGTGCGATACAAATGACAATAATTCTCTACAATCTAAACGATTTTTCTTCAGCAATATTCCATACGTAAACTGCCTGGTAGCTACTGTCAGGTTGATTTCTTCTTCTTCTTCTTTTTAGCCACAGGTTATATTTTCGAATCGTATGGCCCTAATTCTTTTTGGGAGGTTCTTTATTTTGAGAAGCTGTGTGCTAATATTGACTTTAACGATAGCCCGCTAACTACCAAGTCAGTAAGTGTGTTCAAGCACACAAATGGCATCAGTCATTTGGCCACTTTTTTTCTCTTTTTGCAAAAAATGAACTTTTTTCAGGTCTTTTCTTTTTGTTTTAGAAACTATCGTGAACTTGTTATATCCCGTTGACTGTCTGTGGTGCTGCATAAAATATCAGCCTCTTGAGGTAGCTGAAAACAGGACAATTCATCATCTTGATTTCTATTCCCCAACGCAATATTGTGTTCAGACTAGCGGTCATATAGAACATATTATTTCAAAGAACATTTATTACTTTTTTGCACGTTAAATCAGATATTCCGATGAAAAATTATGCACATATTGGCTCATTCACTGCCAGCTCTATTAAAACAGGTTTTTGGCTTTTTTTCCTGTCAATGGCAATGAATGAGTTACTGCAGGGTGGGGCATTCGAGGGTTACTATCCTGCATATATTTCATTTTCCCGACCCTTAACAGACTCGATTCAAATAATCAGGATCATTATCATGACTGCTTAAGTGTATGCTTATGAGTATTATTTGAGCCTAAAGCTGTCAATGGTGGTGAATGGGTTAATCATATTTTAGCTTTTGCAAAAAAGCAGAAGCAGCTATTGAAATTAGTTTGAATATCAACTGAGCCACGCCTGATTTTTAAAGCGCTAAAGAGTTGCGTTTTCCCTCTGCAGGCTCGTTTGCATCTGTCAGCCCCGCAGGCTCCTTCACCAGCCGCTATCCCCAGACCGGCACCTACGGCGACGGCTTTGAGGCTTCTTCCAGCCCTCGTTACAATTTCTTTGACCCCATCACGGCCAACATGGGCGGTCGCATAACCTTTGAGGCCCCCGAGCTTCCTGAGGAGACTTTGATGGAGGTGAGATAAAGGTTTTCATTGTGAAGTCACAAAAGTGGCAGAAAATGGGAAGTCTGCTTTTGGCACTGTGCAGCTACCGATCACAAAAAGGGAAAGTGTAGAGGCTAAGAGGAACAACAAAATAGCAAGTCAGTCCACAAAGTGCTTCAATGACGCCCTGTGTCCTCAGTTTAAAGTGCTTATCCCCTTTGTCCTCCTGTGTGTGTTTCCTGTCCCTGTGGGAGTGCAGCAGGAGCACACAGACACCGTGCAGAGCTTGCGCTTCACGCTGGATTTCGCTTACTGTCTGATGGAGGTGGCCGGGGCCCGCGGCAACACTCTGATGGGGGTCCCGGTTGATGCCGCTCAGCCTCACTTCTTGCAGCAGCAGCAGCAGCAGCAGAGCCTGGTGGCAGATCAGATAAGCTCACTAAGCCGAGAGTGGAGGTAAAAGCTCAATCAGCCACGCTTCTTGACCTCTTTTATTGGAGACAAAACTCTTGTTTTGAAGGCTTGATTGACTGCTTATAGTATTTAACCTTGGAAAATGGATGATTCAGGATATTTTAAATATAAAACATTTATCTATGAATACAGTAAACTCTGTCCTGCTACTTTTTACAATACGGCTCTTGTCATGATTCGTTTGATAAAGAACAAAATACAGAGAGTGATTAGAATACTTTAATAAACAAAAAGGCTGAAATTAGGCCAAACATGTTTGCACTTTTTGTGCATGATTAAAATTCATCGGCATATACAAATGTATCAATGTTATTGTCTCACCAGCCATGCTGAACAGCTGGTTCTATACCTCAAGACTGCAGAGCTCTTGTCTGCTGCCATACAAACGGCCATGGAGCGAGTGAAACAGGGCAAACTTTACCCCTCGGCTACAGTCAAGCAAGGTATGAACCATTCGCTTCAGGAAAAACCTCCGATGTGATTATTTGCCTAATTAATTTTTTATTTATAGTTGTGAGGAGGCTGAACGACTTGTACAAGTCCAGCGTGGCATCATGCCGCTCTCTCAGCACGCGTCTGGAGCGCTTCTTTTCCAAAAAGCACAGACTAATGGACAAAATCACTTCCATTACGGCTGAGAGGTTGCTCTTTAGCCACACCGTGCAAATGGTAAGCCAGAAATGTATTCATTAGAATTTTCAGTAGCTAATTTATTTGCAAAACTTGTAATAGATTAATTACATCTTGGAATTTACATCAGAACATCAAAAAAATATTTTCTTTCAAAGACCTCTATTACTTTTGGTCCTGTAATACTATACTATCTATTCCTGTAAAAGATAACGGTTTTAGGTTCATCAAACCAAAAGCATTTAAAAAATAAACTAGGTGGCTAAAAATGACTAAATATTGTCAAAACAGGTTGAGGTTCAAAACGGCACCATGCTATCATTCCTAAATGCTTGTAAATGAAATTTATTTGATTTAATGACTGTATACCATTTTTAATTGCTTTCTAAAGTTAACGTTTCAACTTTGTAAGCCCTAATATATGGCTCTTAATATATTTATACATTATTGCTCTTAAGCAATTATTTTTTTGACTAATCAAAAAAAATCCATAATTAATTGTGAATACTTCGGTTAATTATTCTCTATGAAGCTTGTAAGAGTTATTTACTTGAGTAAGTGTGGATATAAACTCTATGAAGTACAGAGATTAATGAATATTTGTTAATGCAATAAAAAAAATGTTTCGGGGAAATAACAAGTTTATTTACTCCCTGTGACAGATGACCTCTGCTAACTTTGCAACCAAATTTAGATGAAAGTCACCGGCACACAGATGGATGCTCATCAGAAAAAAAGAAAAAAAAATGCACTTTGGCAAAACCACAAACAACAAAGTCTTTTTAATCTATGATTTTATGTTCATCTCAAGATTTTACTGTTACAAGCTTCAAAGAAAATGGCAAAAAATGGGATTCTACGCATTTAATTATGGAAGATTTTGTGATTAATTAGTTAAAAAAAAATCTATATTGCTTGATGAACATTTATATATATATATATATATATATATATATATATATATATATATATATATATATATATATATATATATATATATATATATATATATATATATATATATTTTTTTTTTTTTTTTTTTTTTTCCACCCACAAATGATGATGGATGAAACGTAAAAGAAAAATCCCTTTAAAAATAATAAAATGATATTCTAAAAAAGGTTCAGTCTGCTGCACTGGACGAGATGTTCCACCAGGGGGAGGCATCGGTCCATCGCTATCACAAAGCCCTTCTGCTGATGGAGGGCCTCTCTATGCTTCTCACAGAACAGGAAGACATTCTCAGTGTGAGCAAATGTGAGTCAAATACGCGTGCAAATTTGTCACCCACTCACTTCATCCCAACTCACCCGAGTCCCTCTTCTCTTTTGCAGGTAAAGAGTGTATTGAGCGGCGCCTCACAGCCTTGCAGTCCGGGCTCTGCGTTTGAGAGCCCCCCCCACGCGATGTCACTCATTGGCTCCTCACCGACAAACTTCATCTCAGCACCTCACGTCCCGTCAAACATCACTTTCAGCTCTAAAGCCTACAACCCGAGCTTGGGAAAACGGCGCCTTTTTCCCTAAATCGGAAATGATGTTGGTCGTTGCTGATATCTGGACTCCTGTGAGAGACCGTGGCCAATGAGGATTTCCCACCCCAGCCTCATTTGAGGCAAGATGGCCAAGTAGTCATATATATATATATATATATATATATATATATACACATATATATATATATATATATATATATATCGACGCGCATGACGTACATACATTTTGAAGATGGACCTTTATGGAGGTACAGTGAGCCGCACGCCTACAAGGAGGTAAAGTTGAAGTATCATTCTCATCATATTATGTATGTTCACATGATACCACTTCTATGTGTGTTTGTTTCAAACTAGTTACATGCTTGCTACAGTGTACATAACATTGCTACAACTGGAGAAGAATTTCCGCCAAGTCTTTTTATAATACGTTTGATTTCAGCTCCACTGTAAGTAGCTTGTTTTGACACTTTATGGACTTGCCCTTCACAAGGAAGGCGGCAACTTATTTCGCAGCATTGCATCAAGCGGGCCCAAAAAGCCAAACGGCACTGCTAGCATCTCGGATTAGTATTGCGCTAACGATGCCCCGCTAACAGGAGGATGTTGTTTTGTGTGCGGCCCTTAATCACCCCCCTGTGTGGTTTCCTGTTTCCTCTTTACGCCATGGTATCTTATCAATCATCGTCGACGTTCAGCAAGTATAATCAAAATACGAATGTATCGGACGGGAGAGGAGCCGCGTCAACATCGGCGACACGCCTGAATGTTTTTGCACTGTTGAAGTACTGTACAGAGTGGAACATGCTACACATGTCAAGTATTGTTTTCTTTGGTTGAATATACTTTGACTGATTAGCTCATTTCTAATTCTACTGCCATACGTGGAGTGCAGTTGTATCATAGTTACTGTGTGTTTTGCGTGTGTGTTCATTAATAGAGGGATGCTGTGAATGCGGAGAACGTTTTCTACAAGAAAATTTTTAAAAAAAGCTTTACGGTGAGGAGGGTTTCAAAAAAAAGTATATTGTGTTTTGCTTCGAATTAGTCTTGATTTTGGAAAAAGATGATTTTGAGCGCTACTGGTAAATATTTGATTCGATTTTTTTTTTTTTTTATTTTAAAGTAAATCCCAAACAGATTTCTTTCACAATTTTCCTCAACTTTGAACCAGTAGACGCGTGTTTTGCCTGCGTTCAAAGGTGTACAGTATCGTGTGCATGCTAGCATGTGTGGAGAGGCCTGATGAGAATAAATTCCGACCCCTCATGAAATTCATATCTCCACTAAAAAGGGATTCCTCTTGTTACGAAGTAGGGCCACCCAAAACGGAATGCCATGGAAATGATTAAAAAGTGGTAATATTGCAACAAAAAAATATTTTTATAGCATCACATTTTGTTCACAACTTTTATCTTTCACACTCGACAACAAAAAAATACTTCATATTTTTTTAAAACACATGGCCATGATACTCCTTTATTGTGGGGCCCAGGACTACTTTCTTCACTGTATTTTCCTCCTTTTTTAAGTTATTAAAATATTCATGTTTCAAAAAGCTAAAAGATAGTTTACAAAGAGATCCAGTATAGTAGCACTGTTAGTAGAGCAGAATGGAAGAGCTTTTTATTTCCACCTATTTAAACATACTTATTTACTTTGAGGCCTTTTATTAAAAAATATTTGCGATATTCTTAGCCGAGACCATGTGTGTAATGGTTGACTTATACATTCCTATAATAGGCTCATCCTGGCTCTCGTCCTGCTCAGTATACGGTGGCGAGTACCTGTGATGCATATGTCACTTTTTTTGTTTTTAAATAATCCCCGCACAATCATTGCTACTGGCCATCCTAATTATTATAATCAGTCTTGGTCACCATGAAGAGAATGTGTGCATGCATTGAGATAACTTTGGGGAGGGGTCAGGAGGGTGCCATGTATTGTTTTCTGCTGTAATATCCTTGAGCAGGATGTTGACCGGCTGCCATTATGGTGGCTGCTACTCAAAAGCATTCCCACAAAGCTAAAATGAAGTGTAACCACCGTGAGGCGAGACTTTTAAGTGTGTGTATAAAAAACATGCCCGGATTTTGTGTGTGTGTGTGTGTGTGTGTGTGTGTGTGCGTGTGTGCGTGTTTAGGATCACCTCTAGGAATTGTAAATTAAGTTATTGCTGTCATTGTATTTATGGATTTGCGGGTGAGGAGGGAACAGTAACATACCATCTAATAATGTTTATTTTTCCCAAAGAAAAGGCTTTTTGCTGATTTCCCAGCAATGCATTTTCATGTTGTCATGTATGACGAGACACTATCTCAATGTCCATGTGTGTAATATAACCCTTACTGTTAGTTGCAATATGAATAAAGTAAAAGGAATGGTCAAGTGTTTTGGGGTTTTTTTTTGGCAGATAAAACTGTGCCCACAGTAGCGTTTTGAAGTATTAAATATTGTTTTATGGTTTAAAAAAAATGCAAAAAGATTGACAAACAGTGCATCAAGGATAATCTTGTTCTCCTTCCATACGAGCAAAGTGGTTTTGAACTTGGTCCCTGAACTGTGAGGCGGACGTCCTAACCACTGTACCACCGAGCCGCCTGCAAGGCTTAACTTGCCTTTGATATTAACAAGCGTGGGGAACTATTGAGAATATTCTGTTAGGAAACCCAGGAATGCTTTAGTGGGGCATGTTTTGATATGTAGACAGTAACGGTTTAAAGTGTATTAATTTAAAGAATCAGATTATTTAAATTTGTTGTTTTTTATAGCTAAAAATATATATAATTTCATGATTTAGTTTTAGGTCAGAATACAACAGTACCGTTTGTTTTAGTGACAGAATTGTTTTAATAGTTTTACACTTTTATTGCCTCTAAATTTACGTACCAATCACAACGCTCAGTTGACATGTTTTGCCTCCCTTGATTGGACGTTTCATCAGTCAGTTCTTCACCTGAGGTCACGTGTATGAATATGAGACGTTTAAGTTCTCTCAATAATCAAGATTTTTTTTACTCCATGTAATATGACTGTCAAATTGTAGTGAGTAAAATCAGACGTGAATGAATCCCGTTCTATTCGCCTGTTATTTCAAAAATTTTGAAATAACAATCCATTAATCGTATTTTCAATAAATTCTAAGAATTCTGTATTAGTGAGTCTTTCTGAAGTGTCACCAAATAATGTCCAACATATTTTTACGGACGCGTTGCTGTCGTGTTTTTAAGTACAAAATGTCGTGCACGATTACGTATTTTATGTTTGTGTCGTTAACCGCACGTCTGTTCTCTGTTGACAAGAACAAGGCGAGTCCTAGTTAATCCGAGGTAACGGCAACGCACCGTAAGAGGTGACTCGTCGCCATGGTAACTGGCGTCTGACCAGAGGATCGTTAAAGTTGACTGCTGACTTGAAGCTCTAAAGCTTTTGCCATACATTGTTTTGCTGACGAACATGGATTGCGATTAGTTATATTTACATATATTGTTTTTACTAAATGACAATAATGTCACGGACTCTTATGTTGCTACTTTAACCAAGTTGTCGCTTTTCGCTAACGGCTAGTGCTAAACGAAGCTAAGCTAGCTGGATGACGCACGGCTATGTCCGGTAACAAACTCCCGCCGGTGCGCCACCTGCCACACTGGAGACGAGTCGGACGTCTCGGAGTGCCGTGCTCGCCTCGACGTTTACCGGCGAACCGACTTCAGCCGCTGCCTGTCCTCCCCGCGAGGGACCGAGTGGAATCGAGGGCGACGGCGGGGTCAGGTCAGGTCGACACGGACCCCCGCGTCGCATCACTGCAGAGGAACATCGAATTTCTGCAGAGCCAGCATAAAGAAACGCTGAAGAAACTTCACCAAGAAGTGGATCTTCTCCGAAGGGAGAATAAAGGTAAGCGATTAACTAGCAAATAAATTGGATCAAATGTCAAGGATTGCTTTTACTTTTTATGTGTATTTTTACCCCCTCTTTACTTTCTACCCTTTCTTAAAAACTATACATGCATTTCGTCACTTGCTGTCAATTCAAAAATACGTCACTCGGGGCTCAGGTAGCAACCAATCATGGCTGGGCTTGAGAATGTCACGTGGCACAAACCAGAAACCAGGTGAGCCGTGATTGGTTGACGGCCCACGGAAGTATTTTACATTTATTTATAATAATAATAATAATAATATCTATTACTGTTGAAAAAGGCTAAAAATTTGAAGTATATGCATAGTTTTGGAAAATGTCTTACAGGGACAGACTACTCATTTCGCCATTTTCAGCTGTTAAAAAAAGTTAGTACAGTATTTTGTCTATAATTAATTGGATGGCTAAATTATTTTTCACATGAAATTAATGCACTAAGAAACATGTTTATTAAATTATGAGGAAACAAATTATAAGCAAACGTATTAATTAAAAATTAGATAAATTAAACCATGAGTAGCATAGAATAGAAAACAAGGAAATCAATGTACACATAAACATGAATGTTTAGTTGAAAAACATAAGCATTGTAAAAGTATGAATAGTACTAATAAAGATTTAATTTCACATATCAAAAATCAATCTAAAGTTAGTTCCCTTTTGTCTATTCTATTCAAAGCTACGCATACTAAACAGATAATTCAAGTTAAGAATTTTGATTAATAATATTGCATGTCGTGTGTTGACTCGTTTTGATTGCATAAATGTGATGTATTTTTCTTTCTGTGCACCTTTAAAATGACATTTTTCCACATGTTGCTTGAAAATTACACCATCTCTGCTCACCTGTTTGTTGTGACAACAGCAAGTGCCAAAACACATCTTTAAAGGTATTAAGTGCTCATTTAAGATGGTTATCTAATTGGTTATAGAAAAACACTAACTTTTCACAGCTGAAAATGTTTTCTGTGGCGAACGTCTTAAAGGGAAAGTCCATCTTGTTAGTCGTTTTCAGCAGTAAACCGTCATTTTGTCTAAAGTCATATTGTTAAATTATCTTTCATGTATAATTATTTTCCCACTTGTGATTGGCTGAAGTTTATTACATTACCTGTGGTCAAGGCTCAGGTAAAAACCAATCATGACTCACCTGTTTGTCATGTGATGTTTGCAAGCCTACTGTGATTGTTTGTTTTCTGAGTGTTGAATATCATTTTCAGTTAAGTAGAAAATGTGTTTTTATAGGTATTAATTTGACAATAAAATTGATTTTAAATTGATTATAGACAACATTTTAACTTTTTAAAGCGGAAAGTATTCCTCTTCTGCTTTCTCCCAGTAACATATATGCACTTGGAGCTAGCCTGCGTGAAGCCCTGGTCCACACAGTGTCAAGTAGCTCACTTAAAAAAAAAAAAAAAATCCATACTCCCCATTATGCCAGCTTTCTCTAAGTGGAATGTGCACACTCCTGACAACGAGGCACTCGTGAGCGGCCGCACAGAGGATTATCCAAAGAAAAGATTCCTTTTCAGAACGTAGGCAGGGTTAGCTCACTAAATGCATGTCGCAATTTGCGTTTGAATACGGTCACGTTCTCTGCTCTTTCTAATTTCATCGCTCATTAAAATGACAAAAGGCTATCCCATTCTAATAATATGATGGCAAGAAATGCAATCGTGGCATTTTGGTCGCATAGCAACGCTTTCGTTTAATTGCATTGAGTGGATGGAGTGATTATCTATGCTGGAGGTAGACATTAGACTAGTGTCACTTTACTAAACAGGTCTCTTGTTTCTCTGTAAAACTGATCACCCCTTTTTATTTGAATGTTGCAGAGTTGAAGTATAAACTGGTCATGGAGACTCCTAAGCAAAGTAGGAAAGGTAAGATGAAGATTTGTATAGCTATTAAATAAATAATGATTATAAAATTGACTTTTTATTGTGTATACAAGATCAGTGGTGTCAAACGTGTGACCCGCGGGCCGAATCCGACTCGCAAGCAGGTTTAATTTGGCCCACGAGATGAGTTTGTGAAGCATTAAGAAAAATGTACATGAGCATTCACGTTAGCATTAGCATCTAGCTTCGTCCCCCAGCCCAGGTAAAATCCTCAAATTGCCAAAGGGGTCGCCATCTGGGTCACGACCAAACTATCGGCTTAGGTCTGTGTTGTATTACTGTATAAACAATTACTCTTGTGTTGCTTTTTAAATTTACTTTATTACGCACAGCACCTCCGTATTTGACCTGACATCCTGACTATCAGTTTTCAATTTCTTTTGTCATGTATGTCATGACGTGGGTGCCACCCATTGTCGAAAATGAGACGCTACAGCACCATTATATTGTTTAATTGTCTTTGCACTTCACTGTACTCCTTGAAAAGAGGTTGTTCACCCACATATTTTGATTGTGGCTTTTTATTTTCATTAGATATTTCTGTTTCATTGTCTTGTAGTTATGTATGTATTTATTCATTTATTTCTCATTTATATATTTAGGGGGGGGTTGCTCATTTTATTTTGTGTTGTATACAAAATATGTATTTTATGAACAGATGGAGGGATTACCTTTTATGCAATTAAAGGAAAAATGTTATATTGGGATAAAAAGGAGATGACAAGGGAGTAATTTTACTTTATTTATCCTTAATAATCGTAATGCCTCACTTTATATTGCGCTTTTCTAGACACTCAAAATGCCTTAAAATTGATACGTTATTTACACACTCACACATGCAAACACCAGTACAGTACAGTACAGTACAGTACATGCACTTTTAGGTTTTTGCAACAATATTAAAAAAAATATCAAACCATAATGATGCTATTCGCTGAGAATTAGAATCAGGCCGACGCTCATCGCAAAAATCTACATAGAAGTGACACTCATTGTTTTTAAATGATATATCATTAATTTACCAGTCCAGCCCATTTGACAATAGATGTAGCCAGTGATCCTAAACGAGTTTGACTCCCCTGGTCTTGAGATAACCGCTTTTGCCCCACTGTTACATAACCAACCCCCCAAACTGTGTTCTTTTAGTAATGAAACCCAGCCAAGTGGGTGTTGGACCTGGTGTTCGGGGGAGGGACCTCACACAGAACCAAATGCTAAGGTGAATTGTCTTTATTTGACATTGTTTATCTTCGCTAACAAAGTCAAAACTGTTAAAACATAACTAGTTTGAGTAAAATCATTCTTCCAAATGTTTTTTTTTTGTCTTTGCTGTACATTTATGAGAACTCACCTGAGAATGATTTCGTCTGACCCTGGTTAGAAGCATAGGAGACTGCGAGGATAATCACTTAGCTTACAGAGGGACTCGCAGGTCAGAGCAGTTAGGGACGTTCGCCACCTCGCTGCGTCCTCTGCAAATCCACAACATTTCATCATCTCATCCACCACGCGCGTCCTCGCTGAGGGAGTGTGAGCTCATCATCCGTCAACTGTACAATACCAACAGTTCACAGTCTCTGGAAGTGAGTATCATGGTTTTAAGCGTTTGTTTTCAATTTTCTCTCAACTCACATCAATACTTGTGCGTCTTTGAGATTGTGCGCTGCAAGGAGTTACTGAGAGATATTGTGTTCAACAAGAGAGTCACCCCAGAAAACTACAATCTGACCAAAGCCTTTCTAGCCGATGATATCTGGTAAAATGCCCGAGAACGTTCATGCGTATTTACAAGCATGTTTCTCATTGGAGGTTTTTGTTTTGATTTTCAGCAAATCCTCTGACAACACGTTTCCTAAAGTGGATCTGCAAACACAAAAAACGTATGTAAATGTAGCACATCTATCTACCTACTTATCAATCAGTCATACATTAGAGCTGTCAAAGTTAAAACCTGAAATTATATTTTTTTTTTGCAGTATTTGTTCCTGTGGCAGCTTAACTTTGCAACCAAACTTAGAATAGTATCACCAGCACAAAGACAGAACATTTACATAATTTGACAATAAAACGTTGCTTAATTGGCTCATTGGATAATTTCATGAAATCTTCAATTAATAATACATTGTTTAAAAATATGAGTAATTAATCAATGAAAAGTTTGTGATATTAGTTTAAAAAATATTTTTTCTCTGGCTTTGGATTTGACTTCAAACCTTCGTGTACCTTTGAAGGGGTCAAAGAAAACCCACCCGCTATGGTGTTTAAAATTATTTTTTTCAAATGCATTTGTAAAATGTCAGGCACTATCTCAGTCAACTTGAAGCCTGAAAAAGAATCAACAACTGCTTTAGTTGTACATCCAATGCCAGTCCAGATGTACAAGTATGTAAACATGTGAAAGATGCGCTCAGTAATTTTATAAACAGAACATCTAAGTCTGTTGAAATTGAACAATTAGTTAGAAATGATATGCTGCTAAAGCGGAATTCACGTCAAAAATAGTTTTTTGCTCTGTACACGGTATATTGATATCTGATTAATATTTTGCTAAAAAAAATCCAACCATTTTTATTCTTCTGAGGCCATTTTGTTCATTACTGCCACCTGCTGGTGAATAAAATGTCACATTGCTTACGCAGAGTGAACATGACTTTGGCTCAATTAGCCTTTGGGCACTGTCAATGTTATTTTCAGTCAACAGCAGGTGACAGTACAGGATCCGAGTTCTAAACTACCTTATATTAAACAATTGAATAGAATAAAAATAGAATAGAATAGAATTTATTGTCATATTATCATCCGGTATACAACAAAGCTGTGAGCAATGATTTGACTAGTGCATATTAAATAAATATGAACAATAAATAGCATACATATTATAGTATGAAAAAACATAGTTTCACAGAGGGCAATTATCATTTTCAATGAGTTGTTGTTTTGTTATTATGTGTTTATAGCTCTGGGGCAAATGGTGTCTTTAGTCTGTCTGTGCGTCTTTCTTGAACGCTGTTGCTCCAGACTAGAAATTTAATTTGAGAAAGTATGGGTCTAGCTATCTAGAATCTCTCAATCTAGAAATATATATCTAATACACTTAAGTGAATGGTCAAGCGTTTTTTTTAAACTCAATTCACTGCCAGCCCAGTTAAAATGGATTTTTGACCGAAATACATGTCCAAGTTCATTTGTCCATTGCTAGTGAATCTCCTCTTTTTTTTTCAGTCTTTGCAATTGAAGTTATCTGCTACTAAACAGCTTTTTTCATGACATAAGTACACTTTTTTTTTCTAGGACCGGCGTGACCCTGCCAGCACTCACACAGAGCCTCAACTCCTCCGTGGCCGAGCGCCAGAGAAGGAGTCGCGCTGTGCACAGAAATCATCTCAAGACTACGGTGCGGTGAGATTCAGATTATCACCTTTTGGCACCAAACCCAGGACAGCCACTGTCCTTTCTGTGTCCCTGGACATTTTAAAGTCACAAATGACTTAAGTACATTCTGGAATATGTTTCCAGTAGCTGAGTGATTCAGGTAATTATGTTTTAAGTGTTGGACATGTCCCAAAGGATTGGTATCATGGACAAAGTTCTAGAGATTATAAATTGTGAGTTTATTAGGGGTTGGGCTGGCAAGGCTCCAGAGACTCAGACCAACACTTGTGAAGTTACTTAAGTGAGTAGCTGAGGTCACTCCAAAATCTTGGAGAAAGTCTTCCTAGAATAATGGAGTCTATCTTTATTACCAGGCGTTCGAATACGTTTGTCTCCAAAGTGGAATTGTTTTGTTTTCCACGTTTGATCATCAAACTTTTATCGCAGAACTTGATTAAAGTTGGGCTTGTTTGATATTTATGATTTTCTCATTCGCCTAAAATCATCCAGCAGACATTTACACCCACACTAGTGTTGTATTTTTCTTGGTCTGTTCGCCGACTGCAACACGATGATGAGCCATAGGATCAAATCAGCCAATCAGATTGGGCTGTTAGTGTCTCTTAACTTTCTCACCCACATATTTTGACAGAGTTTCAAGGCTAATTTAATTTTTAATGCCGTTACTGAAACAGTTTTTTCAAATTAAGAGCCAATTAATTGGAACATGCTGCAACCTAGTTGCTAAATTGTGTTCAGTTCTAGTTCAGTCACCAGTAAAGCAATTGTCCAGCACATGAGAAATAAAGATGTTGCTTAATAAATTACACCAAGAAATACCACTTACAAATGCAGCTCCAACTTTTGATGAATTCGACTTATGAAATGTTTTTATTTTCTTAATGCAAAAATGCTTTGCACTGGTTAGGGGACACTTGACTGAATTAAAAAAAAAATCACAAGGTACAGCACTCAACCCGATGACTCAAATGGATAGAAATGTTGGCCTTTCCCTTGCTTGCATAGATGAGAGGGGTAAATACCACAAACACCTCACAGGGGTAGAGGTGTTGTTTGGAAAAAAACAGTCTCAGATAAACCACTTTATTAACTCACAACTTTATTAACTCTTGAGAGAGATCACACAACGTTTAGCCTTAATTTTGTTCTCAGTTTAATTCCAACAAGTCAATGTTATGTTTTACCTCTATTGCAATTCCTTGATTTTTTTTTCTTTCACCCGGATTTTAGCTTGATTGTAGCATTAGCCATTCAGTGGGGGTCTATTAACATGCACATAGTGTTGCAGTGCTGCTAGCTGTTCTGTGGCAGCTGCAGCCACAAGGGAAACGATGACTGAAACCTCCAAACCAGAAGAACCGCGTCTTCTTCTTTTTATCATTTTTCTCTTAAGCGGCACGCCATTGAATGGCTTGTCACGCTAATTCTCTCTTATCGCATCCTTTTATTTTCCATTGGTTTTCTTTTTCTTGAGGTTCCTTTTTAGACACCAGAGCTGCAAAAAAAAAAAAAAAATCTGCATATTAAGTTCCAGATTTCACAGTTTTATGGCCAATGGCCACCAGCCCTTAAATTAGACTCTGATTATACATGAAGTTTTGCTTTTTGAATGTGTTCCTCAGAGCAAAATGAAATGCAGCTAAGCATCGCCTCAAATAGAATTGGAAGAAAAATAGAATGCAAATGCTGCCGTGCAATAATAATACATAACAGTAAAATAGCAAATATGCCTCCTTGGAGCTATGAGTATAAAAGTGGTATTTGATATTCTGTGTGTGCTATTTTTTTCCTCAGGACATTTACATAATATTAGAGCAACCCAAATTCTAATTTATACCGCTCAGCTTGCAAATATCACATGACCAATCCACCCGACCGTTTCAGTAGACAAATGAAAAAGCATTTCATCTATAATTATTTTTCTTTAAATGTTTTTAAAATATTTTGCCATTTCCTCTCGGATGGAAATGACAGCAGATTTACTCACGGGGATCGGTTTCAATTTATCAAGGCTCGGCTTGCAAAATATCACGTGACCAAACCAAGACAGGTGTACTGTGATGTGATTGGGCGCTATCTTAGTCTTCTGCCTGTTGACATCATTTTCAGTAGCCAAGTGAGGAAACAAAGTTTTAAAGTAAATATTTTGTCTATAGTTACTTTTCTAACGATTTTTTCAAAGTAAATATTTTGTCTATAGTTACTTTTCTAACGTTTTCACGGCTAATCACGGCTCATCTTACGAATATCACACGACCAATCCAAAAAAAACAGGAACGGTGGTTTTGAAGTTAATATTGTGTTCAAATGTTTTTTTAAATATGTTTAGCTTGCAACTGAAAGTGACGTCACATTTGCTCCACGACGCTGTGAGTGTCACGTGACCAAAGTCAGAAAATAGAGCCGTGGTCATTACTGCCTGAACCGTGGGCACGTGATGTCATTTTCAGGTATTTTAAAAATAATAATTGTGCCCGTAAATAATTTAGTTGTCAAAGTACTTATAGATATAATAACTTTTAATGTTGGTTATTCTGTTTGTACTTGGGAGAGTAATAGTGGAAAGTAGTAAGTTGAGAACCACTGTTTCGGCGTCACGGCAATATGATTGACAGCTTACACCGGGGGTAAGGGGCCGGTCCACTTTCGTCACCCGCCCACCCTCTCTCCTTTCCATCCCGCCTTCCCTCCTTTCCTCGCTCTCTCCCCCTCCTACCACCACCTCCCCCTCCGGGCGTCAGTGACGTGCATTTTGAGAGCGGGACCTGCCCTCCCGTCGCCATTTTTTAGTCTCGCACTCGCACTCCTCGGCGGCCGTGGTGAGGGGCGACGAGCGGGAAGAAAAGCAAAGTATTGCGGAAATAACGACTCGGGGGGTATACTAGCGACGTGCGCGCCACCGCTCCGGTGTCACGTGCCTGACATGCGCGCGCACGGGCCGCCGAGCCGCCGTTGTGAAATCATCTCGCGTGAAGAAGACGTGTGGCGTGCCGCCATTTTTCTCCTCCGCCGCCTCCGAAGTCCGCCCGGAGTCGAGACGGGTGCTTCGAGTAGGCCTTTCCGCGACGCGTCTACCCTAGCGTGAAACCGAGAAGCTTCTGCTAAGTCATTTTCCCCCCACCGGCGGCGTTGAGCCGACATGAGGAATTATAAGGCGAACAACTGAGACCGCTTCTCCTCCCCCATCGTCTTCTTCTCAGAACCGACACTGACGGGAGGAGATAAATTGCCAGACGAGAATCTTCGGTGTCTTCTCGGAAGGAGGAAGCAAAAGGGGAAGCTTCATTGATCATTTGTTGCTTTGGCGGCGGTCCATGTTTATCTGTCGTAAGTTTTCTTATTTGGCTTTCTTGACCGCTTCGACCCAACCTGTTTAACCTCAGGAACCGCAGCATGGTCCAAAGTTGGATCGGACCGGCCTTTTTGTGACCCTGTCAGGTAATTTTCTGGGAGGGTCGACAGCCTCCAAGGTGGAGGAGCCGACGACCTTCTGTGATTTATACAGAACCCAGCTTGTGGGTTTCCACCTGTAGACTGACTTAACTTATTTGCGAACAGAGATGTCCACTGCTCGTTTTGACTCATCTGATCGTTCGGTCTGGTATTTTGGACCCGTGTCCCGCCAAGAGGCGCAAAATAGGTTACAAGGACAAAGACATGGCATGTTCCTGGTCCGAGACTCGTCGACCTGCCCCGGGGACTATGTGCTGTCGGTTTCTGAGAACTCCAAAGTATCCCACTATATCATCAACTCTTTGCCCAGCAAGAGGTTTAAAATTGGAGACCAGGAGTTTGAGCACCTGCCCGCCCTCTTGGAGTTCTACAAAATCCACTACCTGGACACAACCACGCTGATAGAACCAGCTCCCAGGTAGGCCAGTCACAAAGTGCCCCAGTGTAAGATTGCCTGCAGATCAACGTGAACTAGGTTGGCTATTTTTATCAGAAGTAACCTACTTTTAGTCAGACTGCATGCAGACTGTTATGTCATGAAGGATCATGACAGATTTGGAAACGGTGCCCATGGCTGCTCTACATATACAGTCGTATAATTTATTGTACTTAGTTTAACCTGGGTTCGATTTTCACAAGTGCGATTTGGATGTTAAAAATAATATGAAGCGAATATGATACTATGCACACAATACAGTGCAGTGATCCTCTGGAACGTGAACGCAAGAACTTTCGATTCATTCCATTCATAAGAGAAAAATTTCACATCCGTGGCTCTTATTCATAAATGTTTAGTATTGTACAAATAAGTTAAAGTTGGGTTAGTCGCTTAAACGTCAACGACAAAAAAAGAATGTTCCCTAATCCCCATATCAAAGGTAAAAATTGTGGGAGAAGCCTAAAATATTTGACTCTAAAGTACAGTTTTTTTTTTTTTCAGTACTGATCATATGTAGACAATGAGACCAATATATATAGTTAATTTTCGAAAATAGGACTTTGAAATAAAAAAATTGTAATTTGTTGAATTGTTTTTAAGTATATGTCTATTTGCAATCTTTTCAGATTTGAATGTATTTTAAAATAAAGTTTAGATAGTGTTTTAGTTACAAATTTCTTAACAAAACGTACCGGTATCATCAGTCTTAGATATTAAAGGCAAACTTAAAAAGTAAAATATAAATAAAGTTAAGTTCATACGTATTTAATGGTTGACTATCAGGTTTTTAAAACGACAGATGCTTCTAGTCTTCAATGCAGGATGCCGGCCCAAACAATAATTTAAATATCTGAACTAAAATTCCAAATTGAAAAAAAAAAAAATCTAATCATTATATGTAACTTAGGGATGCTAAGCCAGACTTAAGCAGCTGTTCAGCATCATAAGGTTAACTTACACAGGTGGCTTTTTTACACAGTCTCTTTGACATTCTTACAAATAAAAGAACAGGTAATGTGAATGAAGGCACCTTAGGTCATTGTCACAAAAGCATCCAACTAGCTGTGATATACTAACCACATTCAAATGTGCTACAAACCTGTTTTTTTTGGGGGGGCAAAAGGTTCCTGTTTTCTTGTTATCTGCATTTTTAATTTCCTCTTTGACTTATCGTCACTGATAATGATGCGCCAGGACGAACATTTATGATATGTAGCCCTTCTTTGTTGTCGGCCAGTTTGTGTAATTTTTTAATAGTCCGAGACAGGGATTGGAGGTTGTTTTCATCCCCAAATCCTAGAATTAGTTTGTGGGTACTTTGCCAAATAAATACTTCACAGATCATTAAAAACTGTTTTGAGAACCATTTCAATAGACTACATGTACAACTCACTGCTAGCGGTTGTTAACATTTCAAATGAACCCTTTGTCTCAATCTCCCAAGGTACCCAAGCACAGCGAGCGGCCCCATCCAGCCCTTGGGCGCTCAAGAAGACAACCTGGAGTATGTTCGGACTCTGTATGACTTCACCGGTAGCGACGCAGAGGACCTCCCCTTCAAGAAGGGCGAGATTCTCATCATCCTGGAGAAACCTGAGGAGCAGTGGTGGAGCGCCAAAAGCAAAGACGGTCGCGTGGGCATGATCCCCGTTCCCTATGTGGAGAAATTGGTACGTCCCTCGCCCCACTCGGGCCAGCCCGCTCTCGGCTCCCGCAACTCCAACAGCTATGGCATCCCCGAGCCCTCGCACGCCCTCGTCCACGCCTACGCCCAGCCGCAGACCCAGTCGCCGCTGCCTCCGGGCACTCCCGGAGCCGTCAACGCCCCGCTGCCATCTTTGCAGAACGGACCCGTCATGGCTAAGGCCATCCAGAAGCGAGTGCCCTGCGCCTATGACAAGACGGCTCTTGCTTTAGAGGTAATATTTAACACATAGTACCTCTAGACCACATGTGTCAAACTGAAGGCCCGGGGCCAGATCCGACCCACCATTTCATATTTTGTGGCCCGGGACATGATGATTTCTCTTCAAATTTCTAGTTACAAACTTGCAAAATTTCTTTAACTTGTGCTTCAACACATGTGCTTTACAACAAACCACAATTTGGTTTGCTGCAAACCTCTGTTGTCAAAGTCAAGGCCGGGGGCCCAAATCCGGGCTGCCACATCTTTTTATGTGACCTGCAAAATGCCAAATATGACTTTAAGATTTTAACTAAAACATTCCATTTGTAAGTTGTCTTCAACTTTAAAACGGTTTTTGAGGACATAACAATCATTTTTTCGTCCCAATCTCTCCTTTGAACAGTTTTTACCTTTAAGACTACGTGCGTGACAAACTTTAAAATTGATTTGACTTCACTGTCATTTCGGCCCTCATACAGAAACTATAACTAAAATGTGGCCCACGATAAAAATGAGTTTGACACCCCTGCTCTAGACGATAGACAATGCGTCTGGCTCTCAAGTGACCTAAAGGAATCGAGGAGAATCCGGTCAGTTTGCAAAATATGTATATATTTTGCAAAATAAAATAATGACCACAGAGTGGCGGTTTGTGGACCCCTGGACTATTGAAACCAAAATTATCAAAGCTATCAGTCTTATGATCGTACTTATAAGCGAGAAAGACCTGCAACTTTTAGAGTTTGCATAAAAAAACAGCAGCTGCCCGGATGAAATTTCTTGTACGTAACAGCTTATGAAAGATGACAGTGATGAGTCAAAAGACATAAACGGTTTCATTCCGAGTCACGGGCGCCGGTGCGTGTCTCAGGAAAGCATTCGTAACTGAGCGCCTTCCACTGCCGCTTACGTGTTGAAACATGTAACTTGATGCATAGTGTGCACATATTACATGCATGGGGGCTCCATGGTGCGTCACGCCAGTCAATGGCGCCTATGTCTGCTACATTTACTGGCAGCCGACACATTTGATACTGATAGTTTTGTTGTTGAAGGGGGGAAAAAGGATGTACGCTGTGGATGACATTTTTCATTTGAGTGTAATGGTGCAATTGCAAGGTCAGTTAAAACATCTCCGCAAATAGATTGTAACTTAATTTGGAATTTGGCTGACAGAGCAACTTCAGGAGCGTTTGTGAATTTTTTTTGAGTAGCATTCAAGGAGCCACAGTTGAAACTTAATAACTTACTAATTACACAGATAAACATGTCCCTAGGCTTTGTCATTCGGTGAAGACTGGCTATCTACATAAGTGTGCGCTAAAAGATTTTATTACCCCTTTGTTCTCGTTTGAAGAGGAACTAAGGCCATTTTTTAAAATCAAGAATATATTGTAATTGCCAGTACTATTGCAGTCAAAAGTATTCATCTCATTCATTCATTAGCTTACACACTATCCTTTACACACAAGTTTAAGCCACGTGTTCGCCCCCTGCTGGTTGAAAAAAAATATGCTAGATTAAATGCATGATAGCATTTTAAATGTAAAATTGAATCAATTTACTAAATGCATACTAAATGCACTAAACACAATCCAAAGGATATCTCATTCGTTCATTGTGATGTTCTAAATTTTTTATCAGCATGAAAGACGATGCCATTTTAGCTCTTAGCTTTTTTTTGTCAATTCCTTGTGCCGTAAACAATGTCTGATGTCCTTGAAATCTTATTGAAGCCAAAAGTACAAATGGCGTGCCTTCACACGAACTTCTGTGTGGCTTTTCTTTGACTCTAATCCTGATGAAGACCATATGGTGCGACCAGAATGGGGTCACGTTTGTGTCACGAACCCATCTGAGCGGGAGCGTGCCGTCTACGACCATTATTTGCTAAAAGCACTTTTGATTTCAAAATGGCAGAAGTCGGTTTTTATTGGGTTGATGTCCAACTCCCACTATTGACTTTTTTGTGATAGTGTCACTGCAATATTGTAAATAAATTGGGACACATTGGACGTTTGTCGTTTTCATATAGACTATGATGTAAATGCAGCGCTAAAGATTAAAATTACTTTTAAATGTTGTTCAGGCTAAAATGAGACTTTTAATGTGTGTGACAAGGTTTTTGTTGAATCTCAATCCAGCTTTGAACATTGGCATTCAGTCGCTGAGGTAGGAGTTGCATAATACACTGAAAGATGCACTGGAATGTATTTCAGCTGGTTGAAAACTGTTTTGTTTCATTTTGTTTTTCAAACTTTTACCCCGGCTTGTGCATTTGTTGTCCTCTGGATGTTTTGGGGAAATCTTAATGGAAGTTATAGTGGGTTGAACAAACAAAAAAAAGATTATGCAAGAAGGGGAGAAAGGTGGGCAGTTAACAATATTTTCATAGTAGCATCATTCATCTTTACCCTGGGCGTTTGTCCCGCCATCATCAGTCTTTTTTATTTTATTTAATAAATAGTTTTTAGTCATTTATTATTTATTTGTCTACGGACATTCTGGCGGAATGCCCACCTCTGCTGATTTACAATGGTTTGAATTAAAAATGTAAATCTCGTTATCTCATTGAAAATTTGACCTGTAAACTCATGTGTTATACATGTCATATTTAATAAATATATGACAAAAAAATAAATCATTTGTGTGCGGCACGCCTGGTTTCCACCGCTGCAATCTACAACCATAAAATGTACTTTTGACAAAAGTCAAGACGCTAGCCATAAAATATCTGTAAAGGACAAATCATTGGTACCTGTTTGGGATTTTAGTATACTCTTTGTTCCCAAAATATTATGCATAAAGGATTTATGTCATTCATGTAGCATCCAACAGTCCAGTAAATTATCCTGCAGTTGTGGCAGCTCCTCTGACTTTAACCCAATAGAGAACCTGTGGAGCATCCTTAAAAGTTAAATGTGTGATGTTGTATGTGTGATAGGTAGTTTACAACTGATGAGAAATTTATCGTGATGATAAACGACACAATTGTTTTTACCTTGAAATATTCCAATGAAATACGGTCCTGACAACCTTTTTTTTTTTTTTTTTTCTTCAAACAAGTAAACACAGTATATTCGTGTTCATTTTTCCCCGTGTAACTCTGACCCTGACACTCCTTTCCCCAGGTGGGCGACTTGGTCAAGGTGACGCGGATGAATATCAACGGTCAGTGGGAGGGGGAGGTGAACGGACGTAGGGGGCTCTTCCCTTTCACGCACGTGAAAATCCTAGACCCCCAGAACCCGGACGAGAGTGACTGACCGACCTAAACGTGGAACCGCCTTGCCTGGACCGAGCCGTACGTGAGTCCACTCGCCCCGTCTGCCACCGGTGCCACCGTGTGCTTTCCCTGCTTGGGGCTCTACCATGAAAACAACCCCCCCAGCCCTCCTGCTCTTTTTTTCTTTTTTCTTGCCACTGCTGTCGCCGACTGCTGCCAGGCTTTGACTGTTTACATCCTCGGATCCACCCAAACTAAAACCGGATTCCCCCTGCCTGACAAGCGGTGTTTGTACACCAGGTTCCATTTCATTTCCCGATCTCTAATGTATATTTAGCACATGACATGTTTTGAGTGTGTATGTTGTGATTATTTGTGCAAATTGAGGGGAGGGGGGCCAATGAGGCGATGTCATATTAGCGCTCCACAATTGAGGGACCGTGAGTGGCCGCTTAAGAAGTTGATGTGGATCAATTGCTAATCCCTTCATAATCCATGTCAATTGGTATGACTTGTGCCACCTGGGTAGCAATTTGTTTCGTTTGCGATGGACAGGATGCACGTAGGCGGGGTGTCACACGTCTCCTAGCGCACGTCATGCATAGAGATTAGCTGCAAGGTAATGGCCCTAATTTTTTGGACTGGAATTCCAGCGCGGGGGCCGACCATACCCACGCATCCCGCCATCAGCCTCCTTAAAAAAAACAAAACTTTTTGCCCATCAATTGTAATAACAGACATTGGATTGTTGTATTATATTTTTCATGAATTTACGATGGCCTTCATTGGATTAGAAACGTAAAATGATTCCCCATTATATCATGTGTGACATGATTTGGCGGGCGTTTCTCATTTGCACCCCCGCGTCGCTAGAATTCTAGCCAATAAGACTCCCAAAATGCCTTTTTCTCTTAGAAAGATAAATGCATCATTTGTCACATTCAGTATTTTTATTTAATGATGTTGCTCCTCTTGTCTATTTAGAGTTTTAACCTTCATTTTTTTAACGTTGGGCCTGCGCAGTTGTTGATCTGCCTCATGTCAGTTGTGGAAATGTTGAATCTAGTTGAACCTTAGGAGCCCCCACCCTCCAACCCCACCTGACATATCTGCTGTAAAAACAATAATAATAACAACCTCTTTATCAGCTACATTTTTTTTTTTGGTTCAACTTGCTCTGTTTTTATTTGTCAGATGAGTTGCTGTGACTGATTGAGTGATGCTGTTCAACAAAAGGGAAACAGGCCTCTCAGACAAAGAGACGCTTGTGGCCACGTGCTGCTTTGTCGATCATTTCTTCATTGGTATTTTGACTTTCACGTCCGGGTCCTCACATTTTAACCAATCTACTAATTAAGCAATACACCCCATCGGTGTCAATGAGCCTCCCTGAGGTGAACTCGTGCTTCTGAGTTGTTTTTAATGGCATTAACAGTATTACTGTGTCCCCCCGACTCCTAGGAAAGCCTGTCTTAAGGATTAAGAATCGTGCCTTTTATTTTCTTATACCATTGACACGTGTTAAAATTTCCCATGGTTAACACCTGTGCTGGTATTGACCCTTTATGTACAGAACAAGTAAATAAAATTTACATCTACTACTGGAAGCTTTTCGCGTGTTCCTTGAAGCCGCTCATGCATGGAGACAAGACAGTTCCGCTTTTTTGTGGCTGTGCCCTGGAGAAAGGAAGCAATTAATAAATTTTAATGAAGTGCTAATATAAGAAAGTCAGCTGACCCAGACAGCAGATGGGAAACTTTTCAAGGGCAGCATCACGCACATGTTTGCTGTTTTCTTCAACACCTCCAACTAACAGGAATGGCTCACAGGCCCTTAGCGCAGTGGTGTGATGGTGCCTTTAAGGCATAGGCGTTAAACTCAAGGTCTTAGTGTCAAATTTGGCTCAGGGAAGCAAGTGTCAGCTTTCATAAATAGATGTGTCTCAAAACTCCATTTTACAGGAACAAATAGTTGTGAAAAACAGGTATCCTTGGCTTCTGACTTTAAAATGTCTAATCAGTTTGCTGTGTATTTTATACGGAACAATATTTGGCAAATGTTGCACAAGCTTCTCCTGCACTGTTACGTGAGATTTTTTTTTTTTTTTGCAAACAAAATTTCTGCACCAGCAATTCAAACGTAATGCTTTTTAAAGTCTTGACAGGAACGATGCACTTTTCTTTTCTAGTTAAGAGCAAATGAATTAGAACACCAAAGAACTTCATCCAAAATCACTTCATGAAATATATATTTGTAAAAATATATTTCACAGAGAAATACTGTACATTGTTTGTAGGATTTCAATATTTGGGTTTTAACTGGGTCCAATGACCGCCGTTTCAAAGGTAATAGGGTAAAAACCTTTTTGAAAAATGCTCTGGAGTTATATATTGTCGATTGTTCTTGCTGACTGATACCTGTGCTTTCAGATGAACCTCTAGAAAAGGGTGACCGAGGCCCTGATGTGCCATTAAATCAATGTTAGCACTGTTCAGTGATTGGTTACTGCTCCAGTCAAGTGACCCATTTTGATTCGAGCAAGTCTGACCTCTCCTCAGGGCACTTTGTGAGTAAATAAAAGTACAAAACATCGATGCCGGCTTTTATACAGTCCATTAGCGCCGCACCCTTTTCCCATCCCGCATACTTAGTTAGCTATTGTCATCAAATGTATCTGAACACGTTAGCATGTTTAGAGTGCTTGCGTGAGTTTTCATATCAAGTACCAGCATCCATGTTAGAAAAGAAAATCGTCGCGACGAATGTGACTTTGCCTGAGATAACTGGGATAAGCCTCGATTCAGTCATTTATAATTGTATCAAAGTACTTTTTCAGGTAAATTAATGTGAAAAAAGAGCTTGAAACTGAAACTTGTTTTTTGTCCAAACTTGTTGGTACTTAGAGAGAGGTAGTGGCATGTCTGATTATTTATATTCTTGTTAGGGCTTATGCATTACAAAAATATCAGAAGTTGAGAATTGTGTGCATGATTTCTGCCTGAAGAAAAATCAGCTATATTTATATGTAAATACAAGTTAAAGAATGTTCTAACGGCGATGCTAACATATTTCCATTACTTTTGATTGGAAAGTCGCCCCTCCCAACATGGCCGCCAGAGTGGCTTCACGTCTATTGTAAGTTAAAACACCCACCAACAGCCCACACACGTGTACAATAATGTTGCTATAAAATGTTTAGACAAAATGTACCAGGTATTTTTGTTCTGTCGAGGTGTTTTTAGGCTACCGCAAAAAAAAAAAAAAAAAAAAAAACGGACTTTGCTTGCAGAGATGGGAAACCAGGTCCAGATAATGAAAAATCCTGCCACATTTTGACTATAGCCACAGGTACTTCTTCATCCTTCATTCCAATGAGCTCATGAACCTGCCAGTTAAGTGGAAGCACCTGTGGCCAAAGCCAAACGGTGGCATGGTTTTTACTTTTGTGTTCCTGAAATGACCAACGTCTGCTTCAACGATTGCTGGAAAAAGCTCGATCTTCTCGCAATCTTAAACACGAACACAATGGGAAAAGAATGCTCGACTGAATTCAATATACAGGTATATGCATGATATAAAGAACCATACAACCCTCGGCAGAGAATCACGCCACTTGTTCCTAAATGACCCATATATTTGTGTTGTAAAATATTTACAGCCCAGACGCTTGTGCCTCCTGCTTGGAGAGAGAAACTGTGCCATAGCTCCGTCTGACACGTCTCCATCTCCCAGACGCTGCCGTAATGTGTTATATCTGGTAAGATTTTTAAAGGCAGCGCCTCAAGATGCACGTCGTGTTCTTGTGACATTTTGTAACATGTCATTTTGTCCTTGTCTGCGTATCAAAATAGTACCTTGGCACTGAAATAGTGCATTAACCAATTTTACATGTTAAAAATATTTGCCCACCTTACGTGCTTAATACTTTAATAACGAGTACTGATATAGAGTAGTCGAAGCAACAATCGTGATTGGTATGAATTCAGGCTGCAGACTAAAATGTCACGTTCGAAGAAGGTGGGAAGTACCAGTTTCAAACTCAAACGGTCGAGGCGAACGTAAACATCAAAGACGGCTATGAGAGGAATGTTTTTCTTTTTAGGTGAAGCGAGGGTCTTTTTTTTCGACTTCCCAACCCCGACCTCCAATTTTAAAGGGGCATTTGAGTGCACGTTCAGTCACAGGTAAAAAAAAAAAAAAGTTCAAATTTCCCACCCTTTCCGACGCAGCATAAGTAGAGTTAATGTCGGAGAGGGCGGAGGCTCAGAACAGCGCTTGGTTTGAAAACAGACCCGCCGCTGATGTGACTTTCACTCGAAACGTAAGAAAAAGCCGAATTATACGTAGCATAAAATACATCAGCGACATATTCGGCAATCAGGTGCGAGCGTTCGATTGAGGTTGCAGTTACGCATCAGGCCTAAAGATGTCGTTGTTTTGCAAAAAACTTGCTTCTTCGTTAATTTACCACTTGAGGTCATTTTTCTGTTGAACAAATCCAATTTTGTGGTGATAAGAGAACGTTTTTTTTTATTATATATTCCTTCACGTGTGTGTGCGCGTTCAATTAGAGCAGCTGCTGCGAAATTCAAATTTTTAAGTGGAAGAAAATGCACACGCTACAGTTGAAAACAAAGTCAAAATTGTCATAATACAAAAATCCTATATTCAACAAGTACGAAACACAACATCTTCCAATGACTGACGATGACGTTGCAAAGTCCAGAAATTCAAAAGACGCCCCTGCTAAGCGATCCAACACGACACATTTCTACACGTCCATACATGTGAAGACCGTGTGTATGGAGTAAGATCTTACTCCATACTTGGGGGAACTTTGAGTCAAGGTGAGGCTTCACCAGCAGGAACAGGAATAGAGTGGGTACTGGCTCCAGTCAGTTGTGTTGCTGTGCTGGTGGTAGGCGGGCTGCTGGTAGCCATTTTGTTGTGCGCCTTGGTCTGCTGTGATGATGGGGTGCACCACATCCACATCATTAGTGGGGAACGTCACTCTAGAAAATTCCCTAGGACACAATGAACAAGATTTCAAATAATAATCCACAATTCTACAGTATGAACATTTTTACAGTTAACTTGATCGTGTATGCAAATGAAACAGATTCAGGTTCTTTCATCTTACCTTAAATCCGGCCTGTACGGCTGATAGGGCACGTAGGCGGGAACCATCTGCTCCTCGCAACTGTAGTCGTAGTCGTGCAGCTCTAGCTGCTCCGCCTGTAGAATCTCTGAGGGGTCCTGACTCCAGCTGGGAGGTGGACCCCTTTTGGCTTCTGCACCCTGATTCTTCTCTGGCTCCTCTGCCTGAGTGGAAGAGGGCGTCCTCCGAAGGCCTGTGAGGGAATTGCAGCCTCATAGCTCATAATAACTCTCCTTTTTATTGTGACACAAGAATGTTGCGCATACCTGAAGGACTATTGCAAAGCTTTTTGCTTGGTGGTGAGGATGTTTTCTCCGAAGGCTTTCTGTTTGAACGACACCTGCAAACAACAATAACAAATGCATCATACTCTTGATTTACAGTTGCCTTGACGAAAAGATACTGTATTTTTGTTCGCGTGTCAAATGTAGCTTTACGACATCAAGGAAGAGAATTACTTTATTGAAAAGGACTACAATATTCCAGTAAAATTGTCTGAGCCTGGAAATGATCCACAAAGCAAGATGGAAATGAAAACAAATGCACATTTGAATTGTTTCAGCAGGTCAAGAAAATAACGAGAAACTAGTCAATAAAAAGTTGTCTAGCTGGTTTAGCTTTCACTTTCTTTTCTCCTGAAGTCCTGTGTGACGACTTCAACACGCTGCCTAATTTTGCACTCCCAATATAGAAAGCTACCTTTTCCCGTGCGTATGACCTCCCTCTCGGAATCCTTTGGCGAAAGGGTTGTGGTCAATCTTCAGCTTGGTGATCTTAAAGAAAGAAAAATATTGCTAATTCTTATAAAGCACATTGAACAATTTTTCCTGTGGGATATGTCCCAAATCTACTTAAAATAGAAAAAAATTGCATTATAGAAAGGTCATATGAACATACTTTTAAACAATTTATTAGAACAACAAAACGGAAACAATATAATTTTTATTGATTTCATGTTAGGGCCAGGCCGATTGAAAACCTTTTAAAGTATTTTGAAATCTCTTAAAATCAGCAAAGTCGGGTATCAAACCAGACATTCCAAATAAGATTTCGGGTTTCGAAGTAAGGGTTACAAGTAAGGCTTAGAGCTTCCAAATAACGGATTAATGGTAGAAATAGGGCTTCAAATTTAAATAATTAAATTTTGGGTTCTAAAGTAGGGTCTCAAACAAGGATGAGGGTTTCAAAGCAGGCCTTGCAAGAAAAAACTTGGGTTTCAAAGAAGGGTTTCAAACGAGGGCTGGGGTTTCAAACTAGAGGTTTAAATTAGGATTAGGCAGGAACCATATGCTCCTCGCGGCACTTCTAAATTCCGGTTACTTCTACCTTTGGGTTCTGGTATGCAGTGACTGCGGTGAAGGTCATCTCAGGGAAGGAAAAGGACTGGAAGGGACCCCAGCAGACCATGTGAGGATTATCCGCCTGGATGACGTGGAACCTCGGGTAGTAGCGATGCATGGAGTGCAGGATGATCTGATGGAAAGGTATTCACGGCCGATGCGGATTTGTGTGCAAACTGGACAAAGCCGTGGGCTCACGTGACGACTCACGTGTCCGTGCTGGTCCAAGGTGTTGTTGGTCAGCTTCATCTTGAGAAAGGACAGCGATTGCTTCATCCAGTGGCTTCCCAGCGCGGGGGAGTCGGGGTGCATGTAGGACCTGCGCGGAGGCTGAGGTTCCGCCTTGCCCGCCGCCTCCCACTCGTCCTTCTTCCACTGCGGAGAGAAGAGCGATTCTGGTTTTGAGCTTAGGCCAAAGTCACGTCTGATCTAGAAGTACAATATTGGTCCTCAGATCTTATGTGTTGAACTTGGCACTTTATTTAGTCGCAGGGAATTTATCATTTTCAATTTTTCCAGAAATCCTCAAGAATTTCCCCCCGCCCGTTCACATAACAAACAAGGCAAAAAAATGTAGCTGACGTGAATTGACGTCAACGGCGCTCCTTGATGGGGTTCCTGTTGACGTCAGTGTTGCTGCAAGAGGTCATTTGATCAACTAAATCATTTTCATATCCTATTAATAACTTTGCAAACACATTTTCACATGCTGTCACCTGAAAATGACCTCACATGTGCTAAAGAACAGCGACAACCAATAACAGCTGTTGGGAAACATCAGGCCAACCTTTTTCGTAAACCGTCATGTGTAGTACAGTAAAGGTTTGTTGTTTTTTTTTTTTTTTAAATGACCATTAATAGTAAGGTTTTTTTGTTTTTAATGGTTGTTTAAAAAAACCTTAGTACGTACACGTAAATGTTCTTAAAAAGTTATCTTTTTTTGTAAAGTCCTACACATAAAAAGCTTTACTATACATGTTTGTTAATTTTTCAGAAAAAATCCTTATACGTGGTCTTTTTTTCGCCAAAGAAGCTGCTACCCTGCATGGTTGTTTTTTGTCGAAAAAAAAGCCTTACTATCCATGACTTTTTTTTAATAAATATATATAAACCCTTACTGTACTTCAGCACATTTTTTTCACCAAAAAGAAAATCCTTCCGCCACAATTTCACATGGAAACAACGTCTAAGTTTGAATTGAAATAGGCACTTTTTTCTTTTCAATTGAGCTTTGGTGAAAGATTGTTTCAAGGCTTATTTTCCCTGGCACATTTTCAAGATAAGATATTCCCGTCTCCGTTCCTCGTTTTTCAAGCCCGTCTTCCACGAGCGAGCAAATGGCTCTCTTGAGCCATTGGGTGGCCGTCCCCCTTGAATGGGATGCTAATTAATTGGGCCTCCGGCTGTGAGTGCACAAACAGGAAGCCGGGAAAGGCTTTGAAATGTAGCCCGCCGTCTGGACCGATGCGGGCTTTGCGTCGGGATTCCACGCAAGAAAAAAAAAAAATGAACATCGGCTCTACCTTGTATTTGAAGGCGTCAACAGGAATCATATCCGTCACGATGACGTAACTGGCAAACGGCTGCAGGCCCGTCACGCTAACGCTGCAGTGCGGAAACATCCTCCTGCCGTGCTTGGTGATGATCATCTCCGTCCCGACGCTGTGAAAGGACTTCCAGAGATGGGCGTTCTCCAGGGTCATCCTCGCGCTTCCCTGCGCCAAGGGCTGGGCGCCCGGGGGCGGCCCGGCCACCATGCCCTTGGATTTGGACTCTGAATCGCCAAAGGTATTCAACGCCGTCACAAAATGACACTTTGCTCGCTTCCGACCTTAAAATTGCAATTCAAACTTTTTTTTTAAACTTATTTGTGCTTTTATGTACACCCCTGAAAATGACATCACGCTTGATCTCGTTTTATGAGTTTGGTCATGTGATATGCTCCAGCGGCGCTGCGATTGGTCATCACACGTGTGATGTCACTTTTTGTAGACAAGCAAGAGGTGTGTGGCTGCTTGATTCATATTCCATAAATCTAATATTAATCAGGAGAGCGCAGTGTTTTATGTTAGTAGGCGGTGCACATCTCAGCATTAAGATTTTTTTGTTTTTTCCTCAGTTAGTTGATTTAATGTGATGACGTGGTTAGTCTCAATTTTATTCATACGGCACTTATTCATTTGCAAGTTTTGGAAATTTACAGTCATTTCATGTATTGCTTTTTAATGAAAAACTCTCTAAATCTTACACACTGTCTCTTTAAGGACCACATCTGTAAAATGAAAAGGTAAAATGGCGACCGCATATCATTTAAAAAGAACAAAGCTGTAACAAAGGAAATACTGCGATATATAAATACTAAGATAACTTTTAGTAGTCACACCGGGAAATCACATAATGTGAAAATCAATAAAAATACATGCATTTCGTGTAGACATATAGGGAATAGTGATGCTGATCAAAAAATACTTTTGAGTATATCGTCTACAAAAACTCTACACAATACAAATTACTCAGTAAAAATAATAATTTACAACCATACCTAAATAAATATACATAGTACTAAAAGCACATGAAGCACATTGGATCTTACCATGTAAGTGTTGCATGCTTCCTCCAGTGGTTCGCAACTGGCAATGTTTGAGATTGGAGATCTGTGTTTGACCCTTGAACTTGATTGGTCATGAAATGAGGGCGGGACCACTACAGCAGGAGTGGGGTGGGTGGAGACACACCGGTGGGGGGTTTTAGGACCTAATCCAGATTCTTATACAACACTCGTTTTTGTTTTTTTTACGTACGTTTGTTTGCATTCTAAATCAGTGAGACGTGGTAATAAATTGAGATAAATTATAATTATATAGAAGACTATTGTCACCATCGCGTAAACTTTATTAAGAATATTATGATTGCATTTCTGGCTTTTTAGTGTAAAAAGAAGTTTGAAATAAAAACTCACGCTTTTTATGCCAGGGTTTTATAATAACCTTTTTGTTGTCCCTCAGATTTTTAAAAATAGGCTGATACAAAATTTGTCAAAACGTCAACTGCTGTCCCTGATAATTGAACACATTTTTTCATTAAATGTGTTGAGGTCAATTTGATTTTTTTTTCACACTTTCAAACCTTTTTTTACTACCGGTACTTTCTCAAATGGCATCGCTGGCCATGTCAAAATGTATTTGTGATAAAAAAAAAAATCAGATGGCGGGCCGCAAGTGGCCCCCGGGCCGTAATTTGGACACCGTTGATTAAATTCTACGTGAAAAATAATTATGTAATTAATCAGACAAAATAATAACTTTCTACTGCTGAAAATTGGTTAAATATCCCGATTACTACTTTACTTAGTAGAAGCTGGAAAGATCAGAAGTTTTGAGGCAAAAAAAAAATGTCTTTAAGCATATATTTATTAGTATTTTTGGACAGACATCTTTGTTCTTGCTTAGTAAGAAAATATCACAGATCACATTAATTTTCCACTTTCTCGAAAATATCGAATGAAATACTGACTTTTCCCAGTATTTTTATTTGAACTTAAAAAATAATAAGTAAAACAATAAAAACAATACATTCAGCGGTATCTATTGCTTCTATTGTTTTATCTGTTGTAAATAAAAACAACTATTGGCATCAAAGTAAAACAAATTACAACTTGTTTGTTTATTTTGAAATGTCTGAAAGCATATATTTATTAGTATTATTTTGGACCGACATCTTTGTTCTTGCTTACAAAAAGAAAATACCACAGTTCTCATTATTTTCCATAGTAAACAATAAAAACAGTAGATGCAGCAGTATCTCACCAAGTTATGTAATTTTATCAGGTGTCCGATTTTTAAATCGGCCGATACGATATTTGCCAAAATGCCAAAAGGCTTTCCATCAAATACAACAAGGTCAAGTTTTTATGACTTTTTGAAATGTCAATATGGTTTTTTACCATTTAAGTGGCCCCCTAGTTAGGCGTACAAATAATTGTTATTGGATTCATGATCCAAAATATGAAGCTGAAAATGGCTACGTATAAGCTTTAATAAGCTTTAATAATAAGCTTTAGCGGGCCCGGCCGCCGCGGAGCCAAGGCGAAGGGCAGAATCTCAAAGTGTTTGCCCAGCCAAGGGGGGCGTGTTGGGGTGGGGGCTGCGGCGCAGACAAACGGGTCCCTTCCTGACTGCTTGACTTTGCGTATTGAGATTGAAGAAGGTGATTGGGGCGGGCCACACAATGCCTCTAATCCCGCCGGGCCGTTTGGCCCCCCCGGCGGTCCCCTAAGCAGAAAAGGGGGCTCCCGGACGGAGCCGGCAGCGCTCGGCCACTCGTCGGGAAGAAGGCTTCATTTCAATGCGCGGATGCTTTTAAGGGCTTCCATATTTGTATGTGCGCTTCTCAACGGGAGCGCAGACACGTTGGGACCGAGCTGGTACTTGAAGGTGGAATCCGGAACGCGATGCGCCCGGGGCCACCTCGGGCGCAGCTCGCCGAAAATAAAGAATGCGCTAATCACGCGTTGATGGAATACTTTGGCTTCTGCCCCGGGAAGGTTTTTTTCAATATTTCGGGTTTTGTTTGGCTATCTGAACAAAAGTGTTGGGTCACACTAACAACTTTTTTTTTTTTTTAACAAGCCTTACTGTTGTTCTTTTGTCCGAAAAAAAAAAAAAGCCTTAGTATAGCCTTGTTTGTTTTTGACTGTCGTTTTTTTAGCGGCTTAAAAAAAGCCTTACTATAGACTGTCGTTTTTTGTGAAACAAAGCCTTACTATAGACTGTTTTTTTGCGAAAAAAAAGCCTTACTATAGACTGTCGTTTTTTGTGAAACAAAGCCTTACTATAGACTTTTTTTTTTTTTTTTTTTAAAGCCTTACTATAGACTGTCGTTTTTTGTGAAACAAAGCCTTACTATAGACTGTTTTTTTTTTTTTTTTAAAAGCCTTACTATAGACTGTCGTTTTTTGTGAAACAAAGCCTTACTATAGACTGTTTTTTTGCGAAAAAAAGCCTTACTATAGACTGTCGTTTTTTGTGAAACAAAGCCTTACTATAGACTGTTGTTTTTTTGCCAAAAAAAGCCTTACTATAGACTGTCGTTTTTTGTGAAACAAAGCCTTACTATAGACTGTTGTTTTTTTGCCAAAAAAAGCCTTACTATAGACTGTCGTTTTTTGTGAAACAAAGCCTTACTATACTGTTTTTTGCAAAAAAAGCCTTACTATAGACTGTCGTTTTTTGCGAAAAAAGCCTTACTATAGACTGTTTTTTGTGAAACAAAGCTTTACTATAGACTGTTTTTTGCAAAAAAAAAGCCTTACTATAGACTGTTGTTTTTTTGTGAAACAAAGCCTTACTATAGACTGTTTTTTTGCAAAAAAAGCCTTACTGTTGTTTTTTTGTGAAACAAAGCCTTACTATACTGTTTTTTGCAAAAAAAGCCTTAATATAGACTGTCATTTTTTGTGAAACAAAGCCTTACTATAGACTGTTTTTTTGCAAAAAAAAAGCCTTACTATAGACTGTCGTTTTTTGTGAAACAAAGCCTTACTATAGACTGTTTTTTTGCGAAAAAAAAGCCTTACTATAGATTGTCGTTTTTTGTGAAAACAAAAAAGCCTTACTATAGACTGTTGTTTTTTTGCCAAAAAAAGCCTTACTATAGACTGTCGTTTTTTGTGAAACAAAGCCTTACTATAGACTGTTGTTTTTTTGCCAAAAAAAGCCTTACTATAGACTGTCGTTTTTTGTGAAACAAAGCCTTACTATACTGTTTTTTGCAAAAAAAGCCTTACTATAGACTGTCGTTTTTTGCAAAAAAAAAGCCTTACTATAGACTCTTTTTTGTGAAACAAAGCTTTACTATAGACTGTTTTTTGCAAAAAAAAGCCTTACTATAGACTTTCGTTTTTTGTGAAACAAAGCCTTACTATACTGTTTTTTGCAAAAAAAAGCCTTACTATAGATTGTCGTTTTTTGTGAAAACAAAAAAGACTGTTGTTTTTTTGTGAAACAAAGCCTTACTATACTGTTTTTTGCAAAAAAAGCCTTTTTTTGTGAAAAGTCGTTTTTTGTGAAACAAAGCCTTACTATAGACTGTTGTTTTTTTGCCAAAAAAAGCCTTACTATAGACTGTCGTTTTTTGTGAAACAAAGCCTTACTATAGACTGTTGTTTTTTTGCCAAAAAAAGCCTTACTATAGACTGTCGTTTTTTGTGAAACAAAGCCTTACTATACTGTTTTTTGCAAAAAAAGCCTTACTATAGACTGTCGTTTTTTGCGAAAAAAAGCCTTACTATAGACTCTTTTTTGTGAAACAAAGCTTTACTATAGACTGTTTTTTGCAAAAAAAGCCTTACTATAGACTGTTGTTTTTTTGTGAAACAAAGCCTTACTATAGACTGTTTTTTTGCAAAAAAAGCCTTACTGTTGTTTTTTTGTGAAACAAAGCCTTACTATACTGTTTTTTGCAAAAAAAGCCTTACTATAGACTGTCGTTTTTTGTGAAACAAAGCCTTACTATAGACTGTTGTTTTTTTGCCAAAAAAAGCCTTACTAGACTGTCGTTTTTTGTGAAACAAAGCCTTACTATACTGTTTTTTGCAAAAAAAGCCTTACTATAGACTGTCGTTTTTTGTGAAACAAAGCCTTACTATAGACTGTTTTTTGCAAAAAAAAGCCTTACTATAGACTGTTTTTTTGTGAAACAAAGCCTTACTATAGACTGTTTTTTTTGCAAAAAAAGCCTTACTATGGACTTTCGTTTTTTGTGAAACAAAGCCTTACTATACTGTTTTTTGCAAAAAAAGCCTTACTATAGACTGTCGTTTTTTGTGAAACAAAGCCTTACTATAGACTGTTGTTTTTTTGCCAAAAAAAGCCTTACTATAGACTGTCGTTTTTTGTGAAACAAAGCCTTACTATAGACTGTTTTTTTGCAAAAAAAAAGCCTTACTATAGACTGTCGTTTTTTGTGAAACGAAGCCTTACTATAGACTGTTGTTTTTTTGCCAAAAAAAGCCTTACTATAGACTGTCGTTTTTTGTGAAACAAAGCCTTACTATAGACTGTTTTTTTGCGAAAAAAAAGCCTTACTATAGATTGTCGTTTTTTGTGAAAACAAAAAAGCCTTACTATAGACTGTCATTTTTTGTGAAACAAAGCCTTACTATAGACTGTTGTTTTTTTGCCAAAAAAAGCCTTACTATAGACTGTCGTTTTTTGTGAAACAAAGCCTTACTATAGACTGTTTTTTGCAAAAAAAAAAAGCCTTACTATAGACTGTTTTTTTTTTTGTGAAACAAAGCCTTACTATAGACCGTTTTTTTGGAAAAAAAAAAAAGCCTTACTATAGACTTTCGTTTTTTGTGAAACAAAGCCTTACTATAGACTGTTGTTTTTTTGCCAAAAAAAGCCTTACTATAGACTGTCGTTTTGCAAAAAAAAAGCCTTACTATAGACTGTCGTTTTTTGTGAAACGAAGCCTTACTATAGACTGTTGTTTTTTTGCCAAAAAAAGCCTTACTATAGACTGTCGTTTTTTGTGAAACAAAGCCTTACTATAGACTGTTTTTTTGC
This sequence comes from Hippichthys cyanospilos, assembly GCF_059441005.1. Taxonomy (NCBI): domain Eukaryota; kingdom Metazoa; phylum Chordata; class Actinopteri; order Syngnathiformes; family Syngnathidae; genus Hippichthys; species Hippichthys cyanospilos. The sequence goes on along the minus strand of NC_142383.1, from coordinate 12,675,756 downwards.
AAAAAAAGCCTTACTATAGACTGTCGTTTTTTGTGAAACAAAGCCTTACTATAGACTGTTGGTTTTTTTTTGCGAAAAAAGCCTTACTATAGATTGTCGTTTTTTTTGAAAACAAAAAAGCCTTACTATAGACTGTCATTTTTCGTGAAACAAAGCCTTACTATAGACTGTTGTTTTTTTGCCAAAAAAAGCCTTACTATAGACTGTCGTTTTTTGTGAAACAAAGCCTTACTATAGACTGTTTTTTTGCGAAAAAAAGCCTTACTATAGATTGTCGTTTTTTGTGAAAACAAAAAAGCCTTACTATAGACTGTCATTTTTTGTGAAACAAAGCCTTACTATAGACTGTTGTTTTTTTGCCAAAAAAAGCCTTACTATAGACTGTCGTTTTTTGTGAAACAAAGCCTTACTATAGACTGTTTTTTGCAAAAAAAAAGCCTTACTATAGACTGTTTTTTTTTTTTGTGAAACAAAGCCTTACTATAGACCGTTTTTTTGGAAAAAAAAAAAAGCCTTACTATAGACTTTCGTTTTTTGTGAAACAAAGCCTTACTATAGACTGTTTTTTGCAAAAAAAAAGCCTTACTATAGACTGTTTTTTTTTTTGTGAAACAAAGCCTTACTATAGACCGTTTTTTTGGAAAAAAAAAAAAGCCTTACTATAGACTTTCGTTTTTTGTGAAACAAAGCCTTACTATACTGTTTTTTGCAAAAAAAAGCCTTACTATAGACTGTCGTTTTTTGTGAAACAAAGCCTTACTATAGACTGTTTTTTGCAAAAAAAAGCCTTACTATAGACTTTCGTTTTTTGTGAAACAAAGCCTTACTATACTGTTTTTTGCAAAAAAAGCCTTACTATAGACTGTCGTTTTTTGTGAAACAAAGCCTTACTATAGACTGTTTTTTGCAAAAAAAAGCCTTACTATAGACTGTTTTTTTGTGAAACAAAGCCTTACTATAGACTGTTTTTTTTGCAAAAAAAGCCTTACTATGGACTTTCGTTTTTTGTGAAACAAAGCCTTACTATACTGTTTTTTGCAAAAAAAGCCTTACTATAGACTGTCGTTTTTTGTGAAACAAAGCCTTACTATAGACTGTTGTTTTTTTGCCAAAAAAAGCCTTACTATAGACTGTCGTTTTTTGTGAAACAAAGCCTTACTATAGACTGTTTTTTTGCAAAAAAAAAGCCTTACTATAGACTGTCGTTTTTTGTGAAACGAAGCCTTACTATAGACTGTTGTTTTTTTGCCAAAAAAAGCCTTACTATAGACTGTCGTTTTTTGTGAAACAAAGCCTTACTATAGACTGTTTTTTTGCGAAAAAAAAGCCTTACTATAGATTGTCGTTTTTTGTGAAAACAAAAAAGCCTTACTATAGACTGTCATTTTTTGTGAAACAAAGCCTTACTATAGACTGTTGTTTTTTTGCCAAAAAAAGCCTTACTATAGACTGTCGTTTTTTGTGAAACAAAGCCTTACTATAGACTGTTTTTTGCAAAAAAAAAGCCTTACTATAGACTGTTTTTTTTTTTTGTGAAACAAAGCCTTACTATAGACCGTTTTTTTGGAAAAAAAAAAAGCCTTACTATAGACTTTCGTTTTTTGTGAAACAAAGCCTTACTATAGACTGTTGTTTTTTTGCCAAAAAAAGCCTTACTATAGACTGTCGTTTTGCAAAAAAAAAGCCTTACTATAGACTGTCGTTTTTTGTGAAACGAAGCCTTACTATAGACTGTTGTTTTTTTGCCAAAAAAAGCCTTACTATAGACTGTCGTTTTTTGTGAAACAAAGCCTTACTATAGACTGTTTTTTTGCAAAAAAAGCCTTACTATAGACTGTCGTTTTTTGTGAAACAAAGCCTTACTATAGACTGTTGGTTTTTTTTTGCGAAAAAAGCCTTACTATAGATTGTCGTTTTTTTTGAAAACAAAAAAGCCTTACTATAGACTGTCATTTTTCGTGAAACAAAGCCTTACTATAGACTGTTGTTTTTTTGCCAAAAAAAGCCTTACTATAGACTGTCGTTTTTTGTGAAACAAAGCCTTACTATAGACTGTTTTTTTGCGAAAAAAAGCCTTACTATAGATTGTCGTTTTTTGTGAAAACAAAAAAGCCTTACTATAGACTGTCATTTTTTGTGAAACAAAGCCTTACTATAGACTGTTGTTTTTTTGCCAAAAAAAGCCTTACTATAGACTGTCGTTTTTTGTGAAACAAAGCCTTACTATAGACTGTTTTTTGCAAAAAAAAAGCCTTACTATAGACTGTTTTTTTTTTTTGTGAAACAAAGCCTTACTATAGACCGTTTTTTTGGAAAAAAAAAAAAGCCTTACTATAGACTTTCGTTTTTTGTGAAACAAAGCCTTACTATAGACTGTTTTTTGCAAAAAAAAAGCCTTACTATAGACTGTTTTTTTTTTTGTGAAACAAAGCCTTACTATAGACCGTTTTTTTGGAAAAAAAAAAAAGCCTTACTATAGACTTTCGTTTTTTGTGAAACAAAGCCTTACTATACTGTTTTTTGCAAAAAAAAGCCTTACTATAGACTGTCGTTTTTTGTGAAACAAAGCCTTACTATAGACTGTTTTTTGCAAAAAAAAGCCTTACTATAGACTTTCGTTTTTTGTGAAACAAAGCCTTACTATACTGTTTTTTACAAAAAAAGCCTTACTATAGACTGTCGTTTTTTGTGAAACAAAGCCTTACTATAGACTGTTTTTTGCAAAAAAAAGCCTTACTATAGACTGTTTTTTTGTGAAACAAAGCCTTACTATAGACTGTTTTTTTTGCAAAAAAAGCCTTACTATGGACTTTCGTTTTTTGTGAAACAAAGCCTTACTATACTGTTTTTTGCAAAAAAAGCCTTACTATAGACTGTCGTTTTTTGTGAAACAAAGCCTTACTATAGACTGTTGTTTTTTTGCCAAAAAAAGCCTTACTATAGACTGTCGTTTTTTGTGAAACAAAGCCTTACTATAGACTGTTTTTTTGCAAAAAAAAAGCCTTACTATAGACTGTCGTTTTTTGTGAAACGAAGCCTTACTATAGACTGTTGTTTTTTTGCCAAAAAAAGCCTTACTATAGACTGTCGTTTTTTGTGAAACAAAGCCTTACTATAGACTGGTTTTTTGCAAAAAAAGCCTTACTATAGACTGTCGTTTTTTGTGAAACAAAGCCTTACTATAGACTGTTGGTTTTTTTTTGCGAAAAAAGCCTTACTATAGATTGTCGTTTTTTTTGAAAACAAAAAAGCCTTACTATAGACGGTCATTTTTTGTGAAACAAAGCCTTACTATAGACTGTTGTTTTTTTGCCAAAAAAAGCCTTACTATAGACTGTCGTTTTTTGTGAAACAAAGCCTTACTATAGACTGTTTTTTTGCGAAAAAAAGCCTTACTATAGATTGTCGTTTTTTGTGAAAACAAAAAAGCCTTACTATAGACTGTCATTTTTTGTGAAACAAAGCCTTACTATAGACTGTTGTTTTTTTGCCAAAAAAAGCCTTACTATAGACTGTCGTTTTTTGTGAAACAAAGCCTTACTATAGACTGTTTTTTGCAAAAAAAAAAGCCTTACTATAGACTGTTTTTTTTTTTTGTGAAACAAAGCCTTACTATAGACCGTTTTTTTGGAAAAAAAAAAAAAGCCTTACTATAGACTTTCGTTTTTTGTGAAACAAAGCCTTACTATAGACTGTTTTTTGCAAAAAAAAAGCCTTACTATAGACTGTTTTTTTTTTTTGTGAAACAAAGCCTTACTATAGACCGTTTTTTTGGAAAAAAAAAAAGCCTTACTATAGACTTTCGTTTTTTGTGAAACAAAGCCTTACTATACTGTTTTTTGCAAAAAAAAGCCTTACTATAGACTGTCGTTTTTTGTGAAACAAAGCCTTACTATAGACTGTTTTTTGCAAAAAAAAAAGCCTTACTATAGACTTTCGTTTTTTGTGAAACAAAGCCTTACTATACTGTTTTTTGCAAAAAAAAGCCTTACTATAGACTGTCGTTTTTTGTGAAACAAAGCCTTACTATAGACTGTTGTTTTTTTGCCAAAAAAAGCCTTACTATAGACTGTCGTTTTTTGTGAAACAAAGCCTTACTATAGACTGTTTTTTTGCAAAAAAAAAGCCTTACTATAGACTGTCGTTTTTTGTGAAACAAAGCCTTACTATAGACTGTTTTTTTGCGAAAAAAAGCCTTACTATAGTGTCGTTTTTTGTGAAAACAAAAAAGCCTTACTATAGACTGTCGTTTTTAGTGAAACAAAGCCTTACTATAGACTGTCGTTTTTAGTGAAACAAAGCCTTACTATAGACTGTTGTTCTTTTTTTGCGAAAAAAGCCTTACTATAGACTGTCGTTTTTTGTGAAACAAAGCCTTACTATAGACTGTTTTTTTGCGAAAAAAAGCCTTACTATAGATTGTCGTTTTTTGTGAAAACAAAAAAGCCTTACTATAGACTGTCATTTTTTGTGAAACAAAGCCTTACTATACTGTTTTTTTTTGCCAAAAAAAGCCTTACTATAGACTGTCGTTTTTTGTGAAACAAAGCCTTACTATAGACTGTTTTTTTGCGAAAAAAAGCCTTACTATAGATTGTCGTTTTTTGTGAAAACAAAAAAGCCTTACTATAGACTGTCATTTTTTGTGAAACAAAGCCTTACTATACTGTTTTTTTTTGCCAAAAAAAGCCTTACTATAGACTGTCGTTTTTTTGTGAAACAAAGCCTTACTATAGACTGTTTTTTTTTTTTTTGCGAAAAAAGCCTTACTATAGACTGTCGTTTTTTGTGAAACAAAGCTGTTTTTTTGCGAAAAAAAGCCTTACTATAGATTGTCGTTTTTTGTGAAAACAAAAAAGCCTTACTATAGACTGTCGTTTTTTGTGAAACAAAGCCTTACTATAGACTGTTTTTTTTTGCCAAAAAAAGCCTTACTATAGACTGTCGTTATTTGTGAAACAAAGCCTTACTATACTGTTTTTTGCAAAAAAAGCCTTACTACAGACTGTCGTTTTTTTGTGAAACAAAGCCTTACTGTAGATTGTCTTATTTTTGGTGAAAAAAAAAAAATCTTCCTGTAGACTTTTTTTGGCTGAAAAAAAAATAGCCTTAATATAGACAAGTCTTTCACACATATTTAAATGACACAAAATTTATAGATTGCTGTCACATGATCAAACAGGACAATTCTGAAGTAGCTTGAAATGCCACAAAAAACAAACGATCCATAAGAGGCACAAATATTTATTAGATTTTTTTTTAGCTGCCTATTTCACAGGAATTGTATAACAATATTTGCACATGTGCTAACCGCGTTAGCATTTTCTATCATGTTAATTTACAGATGCAAACCTTTAGCATTCTCTTTACTTGCGTCACTGGATTTACTGAATGCATTCGGACTGACGTGTGCAAGAGTGTTGGGAAATGATAAAACCGTTTCTTTTTTTCCAAATTCTTCATATCCAGCTGCAAAACTATGTACCAGTACACTCATGGTATTCAGTTTTTCAACAACTCGTACAATCGATATCAAGGATATGGAATAAATGCACTTTCCTCAGACGAGTGTAAAACAATAAATAACAAAGCGGTTACTTACAGTACTTGAGCAACAGTCTCAACTGTTGACAAGATTAGTAAAAGAAGTGACAATGTCAAAGTTTTCTAACGGAACAAAACTTCAAAGACCATCAAAGTACAGTAATCCCCCACTATTCCACGCTTCGCAATTCACTGCACGTTTGTTTTTTCTTTCGAGCCAGAAGTGCAACAATAATGACCAAGTCTTGCAAGTTTTGAGTGTCACCCAAAATTGTTCAAATGCTCAGAATTATAGTCTCTCAAATGAAAATCTGAAGTGCCATAATCGAAATGATTAATGAAATAAGCGTTAGTTGGTGTAAGATTCAGCTGTTTGTGGACAAGGCGTTGGAACGGATTAATGACACTTCCATGTATTTCAATGGGGACTGATTATTTGAGATAAGTGGGGATAGTTGAAGTATTCAGCCATTTTCAGCAGTAAAATCATTTTGTTAACTCATTCAATAGTAGCCATTTTCTGACACGCTCTGAAAACTTTGAAAAAAAAATCCATGAGTACTTAGGACTTGTAAATTTGTCATTGGGATTGAATGAGTGAATCTAAAAAGACACTTTTCTATTTGCGCCAACTTAAAATTATGTGAGCTGTGCTCAAAACCACCAATCGCGCCTCATCTTTCATGTGATGTTGACAAGCTGAGCTGTGATTGGTCTTTACTCACGGCTTGAGAACATGACGTCGTTTTCAGTTAGCGGCATTTAGCAAAGTGTTTTTAGCGGTACTCATTGTATGTGAGTTTGCAGAAAAAAAACCATCTGGCAGACGTGCTCGCGGAGCAAATGAATCAACTTGTCAAACGTTACGACAGTATTTTGGAATCAGAGTTTCGGGTTTGCTATTGGCAGGGGATTACTGCAAACGATGAGCCAATCACGTCCATCGGCGTCCTCAAAATGGCGGCGCCGGCCACACGCGCGTGCGAGTGTTGGCTGCGAATGATTATTTTCTTGGTCTGAGTGGCAGGTCGACAGCGGCGAGTGCATCGTGGTCCTCGAGTTTATTTTGGGCTTTGGGGTGTCGGTCCCTCGGAGGGGCGCTCCGTCCTTTGTGGCCGCGTAAGACGCTTCCTCGCCGGGGTCGGAAGTCCGTCTCGGAGTCGGCGCTTTGGGCCGCAAAGTGGCAGATGTCCATCGCGCTTCCAAAAAGCCGCGCCGGCGGCGCGCGTTAGGACTTCTGCTCGGCCGGGGCGGCGGGCGCGGCCACGCTTTCCGGTTTGACGATCTGGTAGGTGATCAAGTACTCCGGGTAAGCCTGACAACGACAAACACGCCATCGGATCAAAAACCGGAAGCGGAGCACGGGTTTGAAAGGCTTAGCTTTATGCTAATGTATAATGGGAAAAGCCATAAAGGGCTAACAGACGTTAGCAATGATGTTCTGGTGTTTATAACACTTTAACTTTGAAATATTGAATTGATTTAATACTGAATTATTTCCATCTATGATATCTCCCACCTCAAAATATATTTTGAAATTAATTAAATTAACTGTACTTGATCAATAATTACGCTGCCAAATTTGACAAAAGAAACATTTTACTGCTGAAAAATGGAGGAATAAGTTTAGCATACCTTAACATTAAAACGTAAAAATAAAACTGCAGTGCTCTCAAAGTTATTTTCAGATGGTTTGAAACAATACTCTCTAGTCCAAGGAAAAAAAAAATCACGTAAAAGTATTGCTTTGGCGCCATCTGGTGGCACAATTTATACACACTTAACTGCTCATTTCTACGAGAAGAATATCTGACCTGCTCTCCTCTGTAGATGACGTATTCAGCATAGGCCAGTCCGTTGACACTCGGCCGGCCAATGACGGAATGATGTCCGGGGGGCGCGTGGGCCATCTTCATGGCACTAAACTGAAGGAAGGACTTCCCCAGCGTCACCCTGCAGAACAACATCTGCCTGAAAAGGCCAAAGGCGGCATTAGCGCGGGCCGAGACAAAGCGGGTCCCGACTCACCTGTGGCAAACGTAGCAGGAGCGGTCTTTGTGGGCGGGGCAACCCGTGCCTCCGCCTATCCCATAAACGTACTGGTTGCTTTTAGAGGAGTTCTCCGCAAAGTAGATGCCGGCGCCGAACATGCCGCCGATGTAGGCGTGGCGCTCGTCGAAGCCTTTGTGGATGATGGCGTTGATGAAGGGGGAACCTGGCGGGTCGGACGGAGAACATTTTTGGATTTGAGCTCCCCCGTAGGCCGCGAAGTTGATTCCTTTACCGTGAAAAAGCATGCGCTCGTTGTGGTGGTTGTGATTTTCATCCACGATCTCCTTCTGTCTGTGCGAGTATCTCTCCCGTAACTTCTTGTTCACCACCTTCTGGATCTGCGCCCGCAACGTTAAATCGCGTCTTATTTCAGTTATGTCTCTATTGAAGCCCCGCGGGCGAGTGGCGCTTTTTGAGGCGTCACCTTGATGATGTTGTACTGGCTGAAGACGCCGCCGGCGTTGCCGCCGTCGCGGTGCTCTCTGATGGTGCTCTGCAACTGAGGACGCCATCAAGACAAGACAACAGGAGCGCTTTTTACGTATTCAAACGGAGGATGCAAGGGTTTCTCTTTGTGTCTGAAAACCCTTGTGCTTTTCTTTCGAGACGTCGTTTGCGTTTCTAATTAAAAAGTTGAACATTTCCTTTCGGAAGACCGACAATTGATGGTGCTGGTATTAATGAATAAAAACAAAAAGCAACATCGCTTTTATACACGCGGTTTTCGTTGATTTTTATTTGTACTGTTTGATGTAGCAGCGGGACATAATATAGAGCTTACAAGCGTAACGATGACCGAAGGTACGAAGAAAGGTCCAAAACGACATTGCTGGAACTCCTTAGAATGTGTCGTTCACCACAATGATTATGACAATATGAGTTTGCAATTGTAAATTGATTATCACAAAAACTAATAGTTATCCTTGGCTCTACACAGAAGCTAACAATCAGCCTAACTTCTGCATACAAGTTTTTCATCACAGAGCTAATAGTTAGCCTGACCTCTACTTTTAACCAAGGTTCTACAGAGCTAATAGCTTAGCTTCTGCACAGAAGTTTTTACCTTTGGTTCTACAGTGTAGCTAATAGATAGCCTAACCCCTCCTTTGAAGCTTTTAGCTTAGGCTCTACACAGAAGCTAACAATCAGCCAAACTTCTGCATAGAAGCTTTTCGTCTAGGTTCTTTAGGTTAGCCTAACCTCTACTTTTAACATAGTTCTACAGAGCTAATCGCTTAGCTTCTACACAGAAGCTTTTGGCTTAGGTTTAGCCTAGCTTCTACACAGAACGTAATAGTTAGCCTTGGTTCTTCTACACATTAGATCTTAGCCTTGGTTCTACACAAAAGCTAAGGGTTGGCCTCGCATTTTCACAGAGCTAATAGCTAGTCCCTCGAGTTAAACTAATAGTTAGCCTAGGTTCAACAGTACACAGATGCTAACCGTTAGCAAAGCTTCTAAACAGAAGCTAATTGGTTCTACACAGAAGCTAATTCTGTAGGTGGGGCGTCATTTGACGCCGAATAACGAAAACATTCATATATATGTTAGAATCGGCGCCTGTTCAAAATGTATTACTACTATAATTGCAAATGAAATGGAGTACCTTTACTAAAAGAGTGCAAAAATGACTTTGCAGAAGCTTATAAGTGTGAGAATCATTCAGAATGATACCTGCCGTCTTCTTCTAGTATTACTTTTATTGACAGTTACTCGAGCATCTACACCAATATAAAATCGTCAAATTTTGAAACTACGCGGACATAGAGGAACGTTGGCAATGATTTGAATTTGAGCCGCACATGTACGCGCCATTGTGTGTCAGTGCGCTTACTTCTTCCTCCACCGACTGGAACTCCTTGTCGTCTGGGGCCAAGTCGATGAGCACGGTACCCTGGCTGGAGCAGTGGAACGTCAAGTACGGGTTGGCGCCTGCAAACACACCATAGTAACTCTCCACACAATTTTTTTTTTTTAACCGCAGCAATTTTAAGGGGTGGGACCGATTTGATAATGGAAGTACACGAGGTCACTTCAGGGGAGATGATGATATTTCAACAAGGTTCTGCTCCAAAGTAAAATAATGCTGTGACACAAACTTTACATTTTTCTTTTTAAACTAAGAACACAATGATCGGAACAAGAAGCAAAATATTGGTAATTCGTGTTTGCGTTGAAGAGTTTCACACGGATCAGCGTTGTCATTAAGTGACTCAATTTTCCGGGAAATAAAACAAATGCTACGGGAGCTATCATCTAAAGTTGAATAAAATATGCCTCGAAATACATGACATTTCGAGTTCCAAAGTTTATTGATTTATTTTTTTTTTTATCCAAAAATGCTTTGCGCTGGTTCGGGGTTACTTGCTTCAATTGAGTTACAAAAGTGTAGGTATCAAGCAGATCTAATGCTTTATCATTCAATGACAGGTACATGATTTTTTCTTTTCAAATTAAGAGCAAATGAGTTGGAACATGAAGCAACTTGTTAAATTGTGTTGTACTGCAGGACGATTTCATTTTATGATATTAAATGCTTTACTGCACCAACGCTGTCAATGATTTTGGATGGTTTGAACGGGAGTTTTTCAGGAACCCACCCGGTAGTTAAATGAGAACATGGATGTGTTGTCTCACCTTGCTGGCCTCCCAGCAGCCGCTCGATGCCCTTGATGAGTTTGTGTCTGTGCCCGTACGCGTTGATCCCGATCTCCTTTAACTCCTCGTGGCCCATGTCGGCCAACACGTCCAGCGAGATCTGCTCGGACGACGGAAAAAGATCTCGCGTCACTTTTGCCCCGGTAACTAAATAAAATTTCTTAAAAAAATAAAATTTATTAAAAAAAAAACAAACTCAGTGACATAACTATGAATGTAACGTAAAATATTAAAATGCAGTTGAGAGATTAGATTAGAAAGAAAACAAAAAAACTAAATACTGCAACAAAATGTTGTGTAATTGCTTAACTTATCTTAACAACAATATCATCTCAAGTAGCCCTCCAGTCTCAACAGGATGTTTTGATTATTGTGTCCGAATCGATGAATCAGACAAAATGGACACACAAATTATTCATGATTTAAAGTACAGATTTTTTTTTTTTGATCATTGCTTTATAAAAAATTTATAGGGGGCGTTAATGAGCCATTTTTTTGATGAATTAAATATTGATGATTTTGCCTGGCCTGATTTTTGTGTTTGTGCCGTAAGACCCTCAAAATTAGAGTAAAATAGAGTACGTATATTCATTGTGTTTATTATAATATGAATTAATCAGCAAAACCACCCATTTTGACCCTTGACTCAGATTGTGATCGTCTCCAGTCTCTTTTCCCGATAACTGACACCATGTAAATGTTAGGGCGGGGGTCGCGCGCCGTCAAACAAGCGGAATTTATTTTGTTCAAAAACAAGCGGCGACGAAATGGCAAGAAATCATCTGAAGCAAGCGGCGGATCATTGACTAGGCAATCGGTGTCTCTTTGCAGTCACAAATATTCCTGAGAGTCCGGTAACGGAGTGCAGGAAAGGTTAACGAATGCACGGCGGTCGCGGAGCGAGCGATCAAAGCCGAAGTTTGCCAATTGAAATCGTAAGCTTAATCTACTGTCATCCGGACGGCTGTCATGGATGTTTGCGGGCCTCGAGCGCCTGCCGGCCGGAATTCACAAAAAGACGTGCTGGGAAAAATTCGAGGAGAAGTCAGTGTGATGCGAGGACGGGAGTCCCCATCAAGTGAGGGTTTGAATCAATTGAGGTCACGGCTCTTCAGCTTCTCCAGCATCAAAGTCGTCCGAGAAGACCTTTAAGGACCTTGCGGAAAAGAAACTCCTTCCCAGAATACTTGCCGCAATGTTGGAAGCATAACATTGATTAAATTGCAGTAAGAGAGATGTAGAGGCTTTTTATTTTTGCCTTCATTAAGCATTTTTAAGGAATATTCTTTGATAGCCATTCTTTATAATTTGGAAAAAAAAAACGCAAGCAAGTAACTGGGATTGAATGTCTAGATTCTGTAAAAACGTATAAATACGTCTATGGCAGTGAATGACTTAATACCATAAGCATCAGTTCCTGATTAGCATTTTTACTTGATGCTGTAAAATAATTGAATTGCAATGTAGTAATTTAATTACAGTAAGTTCTTACATGCATTATTCAGTCTCAAGTGATTTTTGTTTTACGTGACTGAACCGTACTTGTAAATTGTTCAACCGCGGCAAACATTTATCACAAATATGAAAAGATTCATTCTAAATATTTGAGTCGATATTCTGTAAACGGTATAAAATATATGCAGCGAGTAAGCAAGTTATTCAAAGAGACATTTTGCTTTATCTTGTGATTGGAGCGGTAATTGTTATCAGGTAATTTGTGAAAAAAATCCTGTTCTTGTAAAGTCAAAGAACTCATTTGGTTCATTTTCTATAAACGTGTAACCGCATACGCCGCCAATATTTAAACCGTCTAACCAGCAATGGTGACAGGCTCCAGAAGTCCTGTTACTTTAAAGTCCAGTTGTCTGACTGTGTTACTTTAAGAACTACACATTTTTCAAGTAATATATATACATAAAAAAAAAAAAAAGTTTGACAACCACCGGAATAAATAAAACGCCCCAAAGAATTTGTGTCTATGGTGTAAACAAGTTGGTAATTTTCCCCATGTCAGCCAAGCATAACAAGAATCAATGCGGGCTGGAAAAAAAAAAAAAAATAAAAATCAAGCATACGAAAGGAACAGATACAGTGCGAGTGGTTGTTTATGTTGCAAAAGCTCCTTTTCTCTCTGGGCACAGACGAGGAACGCCTCTCGTCCATCTCAGCACTCAGAATATCAATGCAGACTTGCTTCCCTTCAGGGGAATTAGGAGAAACACACAGGCCGCATATTGCATCCACTCCTGACTTTGCTGCTTGGACTTCAGCCAGCTGTCACTTTCAATTTGTCTTCCCGCGTCTCTCCTTTTCTTTCCCTAAGTCCGCCCGCTTCCTTTCTGCTCTCGCTCCATCCCGCCCGGTCTCCACTTGCTGACTATGCCTGGAAACGTTCTTCTCTTATGGGCTCGCCGCCCTCGACCCATTCCTCGCGCGTCCCTTTTGACTTTGATCTTCTCGGAGAAGCAAAAATGGCGCGTACCTGTTCTCGTTGGAAGATGTCTCGAAGGTGCTCCAGTCCTAGACTCTTTAAGAACTGGTTGATGGTCATATCCAGAAGAGCTGGAAAAGATGAGATGTCAGCAACACGGAGGAGACCTTCAAACGACCCCAAACTTTTGCACGCGTACCCTCTCCTTCCTTCCTGTCCGAGCCGGACGCTCCGTCCGTCGTCCCGGTGGCCCCGCCCGCCGTGATGTCCCCGAGGGGCGCGGTCAGATTGTCGATGCTGCTGGCGGCCGATAGGCAAGACGACGGCGACGGCGAGGGGGAGATAACCACGCCCCCTGTGGCGCCTCCTGTTACTACACTGGCACTCACCTGGAAGTGAGAATTGGGAATCCGTTTCACATTTGTGAAATTTGTGCAAATATGTTGCTGTTTTTGTACACAACTCTTCTTTCTAAATGTCTTCAGAATGAAAAGATAAAACTTCTGTTTTTCCGTCTTCATAACAAAGAAGAAAAAGTACAGTAAGTGCGAGCCAGTCATTAGCAGGGGTGAAAATCGGTGGACATTTACAGCTGTTTCGCGGGCTAACAAGAGAAAATGTCAAAAAGTAGCGATGAAATGAAACCTGGATCAGTTTTTCACATATAACAGCCTTGTTAAAGTACATTATCAAGACCCTGACGAGGAAATACCAACAGATTGGATCTTTGCCTGCTATGTCAAATATATTAACACATTCTCTGCCGTTGACGGCCACGGACGTCAAAAATCAATTTTAACAGGGGTGCCAGGGATTGATTTCAAATCAATGTTTTTTTTTTTGTTTTTTTTTTGCTTTAAGTGCCCATCCATAATCAAAGATAGGACTGACCACTGTGGCCTGCGGTTTGAGACAGCTGGGCAGGGCATCTGGCGGCATGGCGTCGATCAGCAACGCTCTGATGTCATCGGCCTGTGAAGGAAATGTTTATTTTATTGTCATTGAACACTATTACATTTTTGTTTCTCCTATGATTGGTTAGGAGAAATTAAGTCGTTCTTGGGTATTAAACCATATTACAATAGCAAAATGGCATTAAACTAAAAACGATTGTTGTGTGTCCACTATAACGATTTTTTTTTTCACTAAGCAAGAACACGTATTTTTGATATTTGATATTTCTAGAGTGTTTTAATAGGAAAACCTTGACATGGGCCGGCAAAAAAAATTCATTTGTCAAATGAGAATTTTTTTTTGCCTATAGTTTAATTCGATCAATGTACACTTATTCCTTTAAAAGGTTTGAATTTTCCGTGTGTATTTAAATGGGAAATTTTAAGAAAATATGAATGCCTCAATGAGAAAACTATAAATTGTGTGGCGAAGGGTTTTACTGCTTTAAACATAGTGAAACCCTTCCCCACACAATTTATCATTTGACAACCAATAAAATATATGAAGTCTAATAATGACAAACAATGGAATGAAAGCATTTATGATAAATAAAAATGCATTTATCATAAACAAGCATTGCTGTAAAAAAAAAGTATAACTCAGAAACAAAGTGAAATAAATGGGAAAAGTACAATAACTATTAATAATGAAAAAAATGTTTAATGAGCATATATAATAAAAGAAAAAGCATTTATAATCAAAAACCGTTCAATTAAATAATATATACTTATATATATATATATATATATATATATATATGTTTGTGAATTTCACACATTACATTACTACTAAATGCTAGTGTTTGTTGGAAACAAGAAAGTTTCTTACTGTTGCCAAGTCCAGCGGCGTCTGTCCTTCCTGGTTCTTCATGGTGGGATCAGCTCCGTGGGCCAAAAGGAGAGCGCAAAGCTGCGTCCGGCCTTTCTGCGCCGCTTCATGGAGTGGCGTGAAGGCCCATTTGTCCGTGGCGTTAACGCACGTGTTGTACTTGATGAGAAGGGCCGCTATGTCCACATGCTGGAGGCAAAAGACGCAAAAGACAACCATTAGATACTTCTTTGTTGGCCTTTTCCGATGTACTAGCGCAACGGGACTTTCCAAACTTGGACGCTGAACCGGAGAAACCTTCATTTGTTAGTTCAGCGCTAGCTAGCTAGCTAGTACAACGTGAATAGATTTAAAAGTTTAGGAAAAATGAAAGACCACTGGAGAGGAGACTTGGAGGTTAAAGTAATGTATTTTCCGCACTATAAGAGACACCTAAAAGCCTTCATTTTTTTGAAAAGCCGACGGTGCGCCTTATAATCAGGTGCGCCTCATATATGGATCAATATTTAGATTGGGATTCGTAGATGAATGAAATGATAAAGTAAACTTGACCTGTTTCTTTTGTGTGTTTACAGTTAAACAAAGTTGCTCATATTGACATTGAGTTATTATGCTATTGAGAGTTTAGAGTTATTATTTCAGTCATTATTCTTATTACTTTGAGTATTACGATATTGTGATTGAAAACCTTTTAAAATATGTCATTGACCGGTGTTGGTACACAACAACTTTCTCCAAAAAGTGAATATGGCAGCTTGAAATAGCGCTTTAGACAATAAATTGTTATTTATTTTTTAAATATTTAGTGATTAGCGATGAATGTTCTTTAAAAATACCAGCCTGTTTTTGTGAATGACTAAAATTTTTGGGACTATTCTCACTATAAAAAATTTTCTGGATGATCGCTTGATTCTTAAACTAGTCGTCGATTGAGTTGATAATCCATTAGATGTCAATTAATCAATCATTTTGGACTCTAAGCTCTAAATTGGATTGTTCATTTGTTGGACTTGAACGTGTTTTTCAGTATACTGATTCGATGATGGATTCAAGCTTTAGTGGTTAAATGGTGAAAAATGTGAGCAGCGATTACTGATATGGAGTGCAAGTCAGACCGCACTAAAAATTTGTGCATAAAATCATCTTCATCAATCATCCACCCCCCAAAAATGAACAAATGACAGTTCATATCTCAAGACGATGGAGGGACCACTCAAATATAATTTGTGAAGAGGAGCATGTGTGCTTCTGTAAAATCAAAGCAACGCAATATGCTTTGCTGGAGAGTGGGAATTTTATGAATTATTAACCTCTTTCTAATCCTTTTCTCACTGCTCATTTTTCCCCTTTTATTGTTGTTCCCCACTCCGCGCTCACGTGTTTTGGCGACAACTACACAGCGTCCGTCGCCTTTCGCTGAGAAGAAGTGGGAGATGCGAAATCACTCATGTTCACGTTATATATTATATCGGTTTTTATTATTGCAATACCTTACTCGCCGTGTGGAGGTATGAAGTAATATTTAAAAAACAAACACAATGTCTGTCTTCAATATGGCAAGCCAATGGAATTATGAACCATTCAAAATATACAGAACAAACTCATTTATTACTCATTAAATTAAACATGCTCAGTTTTTTTTGACTTGCTCAAATTCAAAACAGCACAAATAATGAATGAAGCAAATAATCAACTCTGCCACAGTATTAACATTTTTTTTTTTTAAATAATAGATGGATGTTATTTTCTGGGGGGCACAAGTGATTTAAAAAAATAAAAAACAAGAAAAGAACCAAGAAAATCAATTGTGTGTTTTTTGTCAAATGTGTTAATTCATGGAATAATTATGGAATTATGGATTTACAACATGTGAATCATACTGTTTTAAAAAGACTGTTATTTAAAAACATGAATTAAATATAAAACTTGATGTTCCGGAGTAAATTGTAAATTTAGAGGTGTTTTATTATGTATAATTTAACTAGCATTCCAATATCGCGTGATAAATTAGCAAAACAAGGGGGTAAGGACTATATTCATTTTTTTTATTATATTCCGTGTTCCTCTTATCATTTTCTTTTGTATTGTGTTTATATGTTCAATAAATCAAATCAAATCAAACATGTATTTGATGATTATTATCAGGCCAGTGATGTTGAGGTCCTCCGGGAAAAAAACAAAACAAAAAAAAAGCTGACATTTTGATCCCCTTCCGATGACGAATTTAGCTGTTGTGCGGCTTACCCCGTATGAAGCGGCGTTGTGCAAAGGTATCAGACCGCCTTTGTCTTGCGCATTCACGTCGGCGCCGTGCTCCAACAGATATTCCGCCACCTCCAGGTTGTTGTAGCCAGCTAGACGGCACAGTGGGAGTTATGACAGGTAAGTAAAGAGCCACAACGTGAAGCAACAAAATCAAGTCGGCTCATTAGCGAGGTGGAAAGAAAAGAAACGCTGTCAGCGGGAACGCCAACAAATGAAGACAAACAGACAGAAGACGAATTTGCTACAAGTCTAAGATTTGTATAGCGATCTAGGCTCAATTAAATCGTCCGCCTGGTGGAATGCTAAGACACGAAAATATTGCAGAAAAATAGTTTTGTAGCTGAAACTTTGTATAGCAGCCTTGGGGCTTATCTGCAGGCTTATTCTTTTCGCCCAAACCTCTTGCGTGGGTTTATCTATACATTTAATGGCTCACACCTAATCGCTGAGTTCAGTCAAATGCTTACTGGAACTCTCCATGTTATAACTTCGCATCGACACAGTGTCAGCCCAAAAAAATATCTGTATTCCTTCACTGCTGGTTGACACATTATCAACACATATCAAGGAAGCTTTTGCACACATTAGCTGTTCTTGTTTCTGGTCAGAATTCTTCTGGATGGGACATTGCATCCTTTTTGAAGCGCTAAAATAAACCACTGTTTTTGGCCTGAAAACGTGCGTATTTGGGTCGCTAAAATGAGGAGTAGTTTTCAATATATTTGATGGATTCCGGGAGATGCTAATTCTTGATAATTAGTCGCGACGGCTTTTATAACTGACATGCTCACTCCACACTGAAGGGTCAGTCATACTGTGTCGGAGTGAAGATAAGTAAACTTGTGTTTACAATGTTTTTTTATAACATATATAGGGTGACCCAAAAAAAAAACGGGCCCCAACTCTAATTAGGCCCCGTTTCTTAGTGTTTTGTCCGAATGAAATGAAACTTTGGTCATAACTAGTTTATTATATTCCAAACATCACATCAAAACACTAAGGTCTTTGGCCTTTTTTTCTCTGTTCTACAGCATATGTTCTAGATGGCCTCCATTTAGCTCCGTGCATTTCTTGAACGCAGCACGAAGTTGTCCATGACGTTCTTACAGACTGAATTGGTAATGGCTCTCATCTCCTCTCTGATGGCTTTCTTGAGTTCCGTGATGGTTCTGGGTTTCCCTGCCTGTCCTTAAGATAGCCCCAAAGAAAGAAAAAAATCGGGGGGGGGGGGGGGGGGGCTTACGTCCGGGCTATGGGGTGTGCCCACTCAAAATCAGTCTTGAGACTGATCACTCGGCCTCCCAAGTTCTCTTTCAGCCAATCTCGCGACAGGTTTGAGGTGTGACAACTTGCTGGAACCAGAACTTGCTCATGAGCGACGAGTAGATGGTCTGGATAATTTCGTGCTGCGCCTCAATAAATGAAAGGAACTAAATGGAGGCCATCTAGAACATTTGCTGTAGAATGGAGAAAAAAAGGCCAAAGACCCTAGTGTTTTGATGTGATGTTTTGAATATAATAAACTAGTTATGACCAAAGTTTCATTTCATTCGGACAAAACACTAAGAAACAGGGCCTAATTGGAGTTGGGGCCCGTTTTTTTTTTAATATATTATAGTTATAATATCTAACACTTCTTTCGAGGCTGACAAAAATGACTATTACCTGCAAGGTGCAGAGGGGTGGAGTTTCGTCCTTGCGTATCTCGACAGTTGATGTTGTCTGGGCTGCATAACTTCTGCACTCTGGCAAGACAGCCTTTCTTGGCTGCATCCAGCAAGGCCGCATCCCCTCTCAGGAGATCCTGGATGTCCGTGTCACCGTCCTTCACCAGGTCCAGGGGTGTGTTTCCATCTCTGTTCTTTTTACTCGGGTCTGCACCATGCTGTGGACAGAATACAAAAAGGAATGACAAAAAAAAAAATCAACACTGAAATTAGGCTAGCTATAACATGAAGGGAATGGATACACAAGAGGCAAGTACATTATCCGTGTAAAATTCTCTCGCTCAAATGCCTCCTATCCCTTTAATGTATTATTTATATGTACACTTTGAAATCTGCTCATTAAATCTAATGTTAGGGGACTACTCCTTTGGGCAATACATGTCTGGCCACAAAATGGTAGTATATGAATACATTTTTGTTTTAGTCTTTGCAAAGATATTTTCATCCCACTTTCTGGTTGCTTCTATGCTAATTTAGCACTCACTAATATTGATTCTCCGTTCGGGGTGTATATCAAGAAACGCATTTAAAAAGCAGTCAGGGAGGCAATCACGGATTTAACGGCTAAGTGTGATGGGAGGAGAAACACATTCAGGATTCTTTTTACAGAGGACACAAAAGGACTGAGTGAAAAAATAGGATTCTAAATGGACAGTTTGCACCATGACACCATGGAAAAACAAATGATCAGATGTATAGCCGCCATTTAGGATTCAGGATGATTATTCAGTTAACCCAAATGACAAACTAGCAATATCAATTTAAGACCAGTAAGCCTGCTAACTCCATCAATGCTTCTCCATCTATTTTCCATGTCTACGCTCTACTGAATGCTTGTCAATTAGAATTACTTCTGTGTTTGTATTTGATTTCCAGACATGGAAAAACAAGATTTCATAATTCTGGAACTTTTCCAAGCTTTGCATAACTGCGATATCCCCAAATGTATTTCAGCATTTTCCCCCACAGTGGACTTGTGGTGATGCAAGTAGAAGAAGCGGCTTTATTCTAAGCACAACTTTGACACAAAATAGAACATGCAAAAAAAAAACAACAACAAACAGAGGCAACAAAAGAAAACCTACTGCTGAACTCAAACATTTAGAGTCAAGCGGATTAACACACACGCATTGCTAGCGTGAATGTGCGTGTACCCTTGTGCTTAGGGAAAATGAAGCCGAAGATGTGCCTATAGGAATTTAGAAAGTAGAATAAAAGTGGTAAACAGCAACCACACCGGACCAGAAAGCTAACATAAAATAAATGTGAGGATGTGTGCCCTTAGAGATCATACAAAAATTATTCCAGTCTTAAAAAAAAATCTTTACTCCTTAATGTTGCGGTTAGCCTCAAGAACACAGTTCAAGGACAATGAAGCATTTCCAAAACAACAAGTCTTGAGGCACAACATTTCCTGTTGTGACAAGCGTGTATTTGCCCATGTATGCCCTGCTTGAATTCTCTTGCTCTAATAATTTATGCGGCTCCATATGGCAACATTGCAGTGGTGATGTAAGCTTGTCTGTCGGTGATTATGAAAGCGACAACAAAAAAACACATTGGGAGGAGAAACTGCTCCACTTGTTTGCATTACTCATTCAGACTGATGTGACTGCCAGGTATTATACAACTGTTTGCCCTGACTTGGATCAGAGAGCAGAAGCCAAATAGTGAGCCATCTGGAATAACATTCTAAGGACTCGTCTTTAAATTTTACAATTATTCTATGCTCACCTGCTGGTCTAAACACGGCATTCTCATGAATTTTACGTTTGTAGAAAATGAATTAAGCAGCAAAATCAGCAAGTTTTTATCCATCTCAGGGGGCGCTCATTTTGTTACTTGCTGCCGACCGAAAATGAAATCACAGTAGTTCAGGGCTCAGTTAAGGTCCAATTCCGGTACGCCTGTTTTCTGAATTTGGTCATGTGACATTCACAAGCTAAGCCGTGATAATCATCATGCGATTTTCAGTCGACAACAAGTGGCAAAATGGCCGCCCCCGTAGATTTTGTTGTGCGTAACCGATGAAAAATGAATCAGAATACAGTGTCTAGCCTAGTGGAGATCCATAGAACATATTGTTGGATGTTCCCATCAATATTTTCGCACATTCTTCATCACCTGATTTTGAGGCTCTAACGATACAGTCCTGATCTGATACCCTAGAAATGTTTTGAGGAGGAAAATGTGAATTATTTTAAATAAACTATTCCAAAATAAGATCTTTGATGTAGGTAGTGAAGTAGTTTCACCAAGTAAAACATTTAAACCCTGTTTTTGTGGGAGGGTATCCATTTGTGGGATGTACTATTAAATTAGTAATGTTAAATGCAACAATGAATTGCTGCATTTTCTTTCCATTCACCTTTAGCAGCAGTTTGCAGATCTCATATTTGCCCTTGGCAGCAGCTTCATGCAGCGGCGAGAACTTCCACAGGTCAGCCACATTGACCGAAGCGCCATGCCTGACCAGCAGCTCGGCAACCTCATAGTGACCGTACGAGCAGGCGTTATGAAGGGGAACTAGACCGCTGCCAAAAGCAGACACATTATTGAGCCTCTGTTAATTTACAGTGATGATCTCATCCGTGGCAAGGTCTGCAATAGTGACAGTAATGTTTATTTTTGTGACTTAGTGTCATACCCCT
The DNA here is from genome assembly GCF_059441005.1 of Hippichthys cyanospilos. NCBI lineage: Eukaryota > Metazoa > Chordata > Actinopteri > Syngnathiformes > Syngnathidae > Hippichthys > Hippichthys cyanospilos. The sequence goes on along the minus strand of NC_142383.1, from coordinate 12,654,646 downwards.
TGTCCTTGGCGTGCACGTCGGCTCCGTGGTGCAGCAGGTACTCCACCACCTGCACTCTATTGTAGCCAGCAGCAAAGTGAAGAGGGGTGGAGTGGCGCCCCTCCAAATCTCTGCAGTTCACATTCTGAGCCGTACACAGTGACTGCAGGGACAGAGGGATGATTTATTTTTCTCTAATTTGTACAACAAATACACACGCTGGTGTCAAGCTCAAATGTATGCGTTAGAAAACGAGAGGTAGGGGGGGGGTGTCAAAGAGAAATCACAGTAATTCATTATTTCCTGCAGAATAATTAATACTTGTTGACTGTATAATCACCCTAAACACAATAGCCAGCCGTACAATAGCAAATGAGACCTTTCTTTTTCTCATTCCCCTTTCAAAACAAGGGCTAATTTAACATCAAAATAAACAAAGAATACAAATGGAACAAATTGACTCAGGCAAAGAATCGAAAATAACTTTGCTCCGCAGCCAAAACGTCAAGACAGAATCATTAAATTAAATATCGAGAGGGCAGAAAGTGTCCTGCTTGGATTGATTCAGAAATGAAAGGACCGCATCAGTTAGACGGTACCCCGAAATTTATGGGAAATAAGATCAAAGCTTTTTGTCTTTTTTAGTATTTCCGATACATTCACAATTAAACTAGCCAAGAGTTTGCGACTATTCCCTTCTTGTACCCATCACATCTGATTCTTTCTGAAAAGAAAACCCTTTCCTGGCAATCTTTGTTATCAATCAGGGAACACTAAGCCTTTGCTGGCGGGAGGTTTCAGCTGATAAGAAAGTTAAGTAGAAAGACACAAATTGAAAAATGTTACGATAATAAAATGATACTGGTATTTCATGTTAGAAGTGAAAAACGATATTTTATCTTTGTGAAATATCAAGATTTCAGTCAAAATCATAGCCTGTGCCCAAAGTGTATGGGAAGAAATGAAATAAACTTTGTAAATGACATTATCTAGAACAAAATACAACCTTGACCGTGTCCAGGTCTCCAGCTTTAGCAGCTTCTAGAAGTCGGTAGTCCACATCGGAGTTTCTGACAGGGACATTTTCTGTAAGACAAACATTTGCATGCGCTGGTTAAGACAAAAAAAACTATTCATAAATCCCATGTTTTTCCGTTTTCTGAACAATAACAAAAGTGAGCCAGTTTTATTTTCCTGTTGGAATTGGGCATTGCACGGCAACGAAAAGCGCAACACGACCGGCATACCATTGAGTATCTGCTGAACAGCCTCATTTCCCATCTGAGCAGCGGTGAAGCCCTGCAGCGACACCAGCGAGGCGTCTGCCCCGTATCCTAGCAACAGCCGACAGGTCTGCAGATGGCCCGCAAGCGCGGCACGGTGCAATGCTGTTTGACCCAGTGTGTCCAGAGCATTCACCTTAATGAAACAAAGCATTAGATATGGAAGGCTTTTATTTGGATCTTTCATTGCATTAATGTCAACAAAAACAAACAAACAAACAAAAAGAAACCTAAGAAAACGTAACCGGAGAAATGGAAATAGTTGTTTAAAGCACTGCCAATAATTTTGAAACATGCAAAAAGTTCGATATCTGACAAAAGTGAGCACGCCCTTTCTAGCTTGAGAAACTAATTACATTATTAAATGTTATCTTCAAGGACCAATGCCATAGACATGAAACTTGCATTTACTTAAGGAGTACGTGTACAGTTATTATAGCAATATAGAATATTTACAATCCATTGAAAACCATTTAACACAAAGGCGTCACTTTCTAATGGCCATCCCTGAACAAAGCTCACTGCATTGCTGGTGATCGACAAGCTAACAGCCGCCTTCAAACGATTCTCAAGCTGCAGGCATGCAAGTAAACAACAAAATGAAATCAATTGGAACATTAAGTTTTAATATGTTCAGATAAGAAGCAGTCTGAGTGGTTTGCCAACACAATAAAAGGTGGAAGTAAATAGAATAAAAGCATCGTAAAATGAATAAAACCGTACCTTGGCGCCATGTTTCTGTAGCACCTCCATAATATCATTATGAGCGCGCTCTGCCGCCACATGGAGAGGTGTCATGAAACTACAATAGGGGAAAAACAGGCACAACGAACAAAAATGGTCACATTTTTTTTTTTCTTCTCAACATCATGATCAAATTACATTTTTTTCTAATTGTGCTGGACTTACTCTTTATTTTTCTCATTAACATTGGCTCCCTTTCTGATTAAAAACTCTGTCACCTGTTTCCTCTTGGGGTGCGGCGATGCTACAGCACAATGCTGAAAACCACACACACACACGAACACACATAATGAACTTGCCTACAGCGTGTGCAATGCAATCGTTGCGTGTCTTACCAGCGCCGTTTCATGTGTGTGAGGATGTTTGAAGTTGATGATCTCCAGTGCCAGGCTCCTCTTCGCCTTGGCCATGTCAGCTTCCCGAGCGGCTTGAAGCAGTGAATGTCCCTTAAACTCATCTACGCACACACAAAAATTGTCAACATGTCAGCAGAATAAAAAAAACTGAAGTTTTTCTTATAACTCCAAGCAACGATTGAGTTCATCTTTCTGGTTTCTCGCAAAACTGAATACAAACAAAAGTAACACAACTTAACAAAACAGTTGAAAAAAATGGGAGTTCAAAAAAAAAAAACCTCCAGACGGTATTTTTGCTTTGCAATGATTCTGCAGGGTATCAATTTTTCACATTTACTTCAAAGTTTTTGTGCCTGCCAACAACAAGAGCGAAAACGAGAAGTCGCCCTCAGGGGCCCAAAATATTACAATATTGAGCATAAATGAGCCAATAGACATAAAGACATAACACAGAGTCAAGCTTATGTTAAGCCACATAACCAATCAATAATAGGGCCCTTCAAGCATCAGCCAAAAATATTTGCCCATTATTTTAATGTTTTACCTTTATCCAACAATTTACAGCAGTTGTGTCCAAATAATAGTGATGGCATTATTTTAGCCAAGGGATGGCACTCTCCTGGTTGTGTGATAATAATAAGTATAATAAATAATAAGTTGTCATGCCATGTTGAATTTTACACGTCACAATTTGGGTGAAATTTCAGCTTCCTAGGGTCTTATTTCAATGCATTCTCTTTGATGTAAATAAAAGATAAAAGGATTGGTCAAAATACTGCACAAAGGGTCAATTGTGTAAACATATCATTGGACACTATTTAAATGCATTGGGAGGAAACAAATGCTATTTTAGTCATTATATATATATTTTTTAATTATCAGCCAATTAATCTGCTATCTGTATCTTTTCCTGTCAATAGTGTGCCTAAAACAATCCATATTGAGAGGGTCCTAATCAAAACTTCAAGGCAATTATTGAACTATTACATCAATGTTATGAATCGCTACAGCGAAAAAACCCCCAAAACAAAACACTTTTTTCTCTCTACACACGCACAGTTGTACTCACAGGTTTGCATAACAACTTATGAGCACAACTGTATATGTCTGCCAATTACTAGAGAATGATAATGGGGATGCAAGTCATGTGTGCAGGTAAGATATGCGCTTGTGGGTTTAAATACTCCAGTTGTGAAAATGTATGAGAATAACTGTACATTGACCTAAAATGACCAAAGTAGGCTCATAATTATTTAATTTAGTTCCTACTACTCAGTAATGCTTTGTCTAAAGAACTCAGTCTCTTTCCTAGGGGTGGCTTAGCAAAATATAATTGAGAAGCACCGATTTAACCCAACATTTTGGGGATGCATAAATAAACCAAAAAGTTTGGCTTAAAGAACCCAAAAAGTTGAGCCAGTTCCTTTTTGGCACAATTTGAGTCAAAACTGTTTTTAGAGTGAGTGTACACTCACATGAGAGTCTCTCCTTGAGCTCAGGAGTGGGTGCCATGTCGACAGAGCTCTTGCTGTGGCAGTTGAGCAAGGTAGGGTCGGCACCGTGGCTCAGCAGTAGGGAGCAAACCTCGATACGGTTTTTGGACGCCGCCTCGTGCAGCGGGGTGAACTGCCAAAGATCCATGGCGTTCACGCAGGCACCATGCTGCAAAAAACAAAAAAACAGTTGAGACTTTGGAAATATTGATCAAGGAGCCTTGGTATCGTTTTCCACAATGGCTACTCAAATGTGTGTTCATATCACCTTTAGCAGCAACTCAGTAACTTCATAGTGTCCATAGGAGCAGGCGTTGTGTAGCGGCACCAGACCACTGAAACGCACAAAAAGAAAATAAATTACCTAGAAATGCATGTGTAGCCTGAAAAAAATCATTTATTCCATTTTGGAAAGATGCTCTACCATGCGAAAATGAGGAATGAGCAATTCTACCATACTGCTCATTATAACTTATGGTATCTATGAGATATGAACAATAAATGGTAAAAATTATACTTGTGATAGAATCGCTCGGGAAAAAAAAATTATGGCAATGGGCAAAACATTTGGGGAAAATGAGCTGACTAATCAAAGTAAGAGGTAGGAAGTATGGGGCTTTTTTTTAGGCTTCATGGCTTTTAGCATAGTTAACCAAATGTGGCTGCGTAATAACATCTGGTCTTAAAATTAATGTTGTCTGACCATGATCATTAAAGAGCTGCAAAGTTTGTGCAAGCTCTGAAGTCACAATAACACTGATATAAGCACTAGGGCCACATGGCTTGTCCAATAATATAACAGGAAAAAGTTGAGGTTGCTATGAAAATGACGAGATTTTAGTCAATTTATTCTAGCTAGTGGAGCACCTGCACGATGTGGACATTTGAACTCATTCACTGCCAGCCAAACCGAAATATTGCCAAAAATACGAATTTTCAATTTTCAACAGAGATGTTCAACATGGGATTTCTCCGAAAACAACCTCCTAAGTTCTTAACTTTTATTTTCCAGCAGCCGAAAGGTTCAAATTCTAATTGAAGTCTATGAAAATAAGGGATTGGTAGACTATGCGAATGGTTTAAAGATGAACGTGCCAAAACGTGTTTAAATGCGTTTTAATCAAATCTAAGGATTTCAACTTGGCAAAATTCACATTGCCATAACTTCTACAATTTTTTACATACCTCCATGTAGTACCATAATCTCCCAAAAATAAGCCACCATTTTTTCCCCCAAAAATGGAAGGAAAAAAGTATGGGTGGTTTCTATAAACTGTTACTTAAAATGTTGGATTTTTTTCTTCATTCAACACCATTCAAGGAAGATTGATCCATCAGCCACATTAGCTGAGTTTTGACACACAGGTGTGCATTTTTATATCAGCTGTATTCTTACTTACAATAATAACCATAACGGGACAAGCTAGAGGGCGGAAGTCATGAGGCTGTTAGCAGCCAGTGCCTCTTGCGGCTAACAGAAGCTTGTGTTAGCTGAGGTTGTTTTGGCAATGTTTTCAATAAAATAAGCAAGTGGACTGAACCAATGTCCGAGTTCATCCTTGTTCAGACACAGGAATGTTACAACGGAGATGTTATATGAAGTCTCCAGCTGATTCAATTAAGAGGTTAGAGATGCGTCGCGAGGAAAAGGAAAACCAACTGCGAATCAAGTGTGGAATTAGAATATATCAATAGCTCCATTTTCATTTTCGGAGACATAACCCTGATAAATATCACCATAAGTTCATCTCAATGCATTGTTGACTAGTATCCACTTGTCCGTACCCCTTGTCCTTGGCGTGAACGTCTGCTCCATGCTGAAGTAAGAGCTGAACTATCCTGACTCTGTTGTATCCTGCAGCCAGGTGGAGCGGTGTGGACTGAGGAGATACAAAGAGCGCAAGGTGAGCGGGAGGAGGGTGTTAGAGAGACATACAAGGACATAAATAAGAGACAAATGTTAAGTGGCATCCGTGCATTGGCGCATGACGGCTTCCAATCCTGACGTGGGGAGGATCACTCAGCCAGGTGTTTTGTCACGTCAAAACTCTGCGGTCAGGAAGTTATTGTTCCACGCCTGAACCAGACTGCAGTGATAAAGAATAGACTTCTACCATAAAAGTGATGTAAAGCTGCAGTAATAAATGCTTTAAGAGGGCACACAGATGAGACGCTTCAGCTGGCTGAGCGTTGTCTCACTAAAAGTCATTCTTCCCAAAAGCAAAGCAACTACCTGAAATACTGGAAGACAAAAGAAAAAATAGAATTCATTAAAACTAAAAAGTGATGAAAATCATTGCATAAAACACATTTTACCGCCGCTCTAAAATTACGATCCTGGGTAACATTAAATGAATGAAAATGAGAACCCTATTGATTTCCAACACCTCATAGCCAAACACGATGTTCTACTGTGAAATGCAATGGAAAGTTTTAAAAGGGAAAATCAAGCCAAAAATGTTTTCTTTACAGGATTATGTTCTATACGGCCTACACTAAGTTGAGGACAACATTCTGATTAATGGAAATGAAATTAAGCAGAAAAATCCACTAATTTTTATCTCTGTCAGGTGGTGGTCATTTTTTGCTTAGGGCTCAGCAAATACCCAATCAAGAATCAGCCTATGAAGATCACATGACAAAAGACAGAATACAGGTGAGGCCCCTTGAACTTAATGCTAACACTAATTAGATCATAGGTTGTAATGTTTTAACCCTTAAGGCAAAGGATTGAACAACAACATGGCAGCCAACAATATAATAAGATACTAACAGTATACTGCCTCCTAGAGGCCAAGGAAGAAATTGCAATAATGTTCCAAAAACGTGTTTTAATTTCTATTTCATTGTCTTTAAGTAATGTTTTTAGAAAGTATAGTAATTACAAAGTACTAGTTGTCCTTGTTTAATAACATTAAGAAAAAAATGTGTATTTTTTAGAGCTGGAATGGATTATGACCAATTACCAGTGAGTACTCAACTCTTGAGTCACTGATACTAATAACAAGTAATGATACCGCTAAATTACTTTAATTACTGAAGTACTAATTACTTTAGGTAAATAGGCAATAAAATAAATGATTACTTTAGGTAATATAAGTAAGTAATCCATTACTTTAGGTACTTAGGTATTTAGGTAATTGAATATTTTCTGAACTTAGTTACTTAAGTACCACAAGTAATTGATTGTTTTAATGTATAAAATCATTAATTAATTTAGTACTGAATTTCCTGAAGTGACAGATTACTTAAGTAGCCTTCTTGATTCAGTACCCAGCTATTTTTGGTCAGTTTTTGATTGTTAAAAATTTATATAAATACCCGGGATGAATGTGTCGGCTCTTAAAAATTTAAAAATATCTTTTGGGATTGAAAGAGTTAGGACATGAGCATTTTGAATGTGGTCAATGAACAAATTAAACTCATATCTCAAAGCAGCATTGTTCTTGTAGTCACTATCTGAAAATGAAAAGTGACTATATGGGGGATGTTTGCCAACACTGGATGGGAACTCGGCCATCATATGCTGGAATGCGTAACGAGTGGGGATTTTATGCCCAATATTGACATGAAATGTTAAAATATGCATCGTGTTTAGTAACTGCAGGCTGTGAGGGAGAGCTGGGCCTAGGCCTTCATGTACGAGATGCGACAGAAGCGTTAGTAAGGAGCGGAACGTTAGTCATCATCCTCATTGTAGATGCGGCGTCATTGCGCTAGCGTGTATGTGCGTGCGTGCGTGCCCGATTCCTTATTGGTAAACCAAGCATGTACAAACGTGCGTAAGGATTTCATCAGATTCTGAGTGAGTACATCTTTCCGTGTTAGCTACCAGCACCACGCATGTACTCTTGCATCATGGCAATGTCAGAATGAGAAGTTTAAGCTCATTAACTTGTGCGTGTGTTAAAATCGAGGTGCCTTACGCCATCGGGACAGCCTGTTACTTGTGCATGTATTTGTTATTTAATAAAGGAAAAAAGGCAAATAGCATGGCAGGATTGTGAGCGTGTGTTTAGTTTATATAAGCACAACATTTCTGCCACTACACCAATACAGCTGGCTGGAGGTCAGCTCAAGCTGTTAACACAATTCCTTTGCATGATGAGATCACATTATGTGCTCTCATCTTGCAATAATAACACATGTAACAACCCAGACAGGGATTTATGAAACACGTAAGCAGAAAATAAATATCCTCAGAAAACGGGGTGAGAACAAGTGCAACTGTAAATGACTTTTGAACAGATATTTGAATAGCGAGCGTTGACATTTTCTTCCGGCGCTGGCATTATGTGCAGGGGACAAAGGCTTGCTTTGTGTATGAAAAATGAAATATATAATGCTATGATTCAACTAACCTAAATGGCACGCTGCATCGCGACACTTCAACTACACACGCATCATGAGACTGCAAGCGAACAAAAGCAATGAAAAAGGGCCCTTCTACTTTGTTGTTTTTAATCATCTAAAAGCTTTTGTGCAAGCAATCAAAGGGTGTAGGAAGGCAAGCGCGTACAAATAAAGGCGACGGGGGAAATGATGCGAACTGTAGGCTTTGGCTAAGTTTTCTTTTTCTGCCTTTCTGTGAAACTATCCATTCACTGCCCTAAAGAAACAAACATTGTGATGACTCACACATGCACATGGAAGTTAAAGAATTCTAAGATAGTGACTGAAAATGGCAATTACTCAATATATGAATGACAAACTATTACAGTTACTTCCTCCTTTATTGCAGCACTGAATTGTTCAAATTAATTGTTTAAACGCATCTGCCAAGATGTTGCCATGACAACAATGACTGCTAGCTGTCAGCAGGTGCCAGAACAATGCTATGTGATGTACAGTATCTTGGGGCGTGAACAATCACTGGCTCAATTATGTTTTGTGCTGCGAGGGAACAACATATCATCACGTGTGCTGTCAGCAACAACCACAAAGTAAAATAAAACAAACAAACAAACAAAGCCATTTAACTGCTTGAGGCCTGAATGATGAAATAAAGATGTTCAGGAAATAAAAGACAACTAAACAAGATCTTCTGCATTAAAATAAACTTATGCAAGTAGGGCTGCAACTAATAACTAGTTTAACAATCTCATTATTCACACTTAAAAAACAAGTTTTCATTTGCATTTGTTTATTCAAAAACAGGTCATTGTTTCAAATTGAAAAAAAGCAGAAGACGCAAAACAAATGTATTAAGATTCAGTTACTAGTATGATCAACGACGTCAGGAAAAAGGCAAAAAATTCAACTGTTTTCTCCTGAAAGTTAAATCCCTGCAGTTTTTGTTTTGTTTAAATACATTGCCAAGGTATCAGATTGTGACTCGGTATTAGGAGATCCTTAAAACCAATGACTCACGTGCCAAAAAACTATGATAGGGACACTCCTATCAGAAATGAATTATCTGGGTTGCCGTGGCATCCATTTTCCCTTCTTCCAATTACTTCCAGCTTTTTAGCTTGGATAACACCCATTTTTCGAATTCTTTTCCATAAAATGATTGACATGCAAAGAGCTTTTTCATTACAAAGAACATTGTCTGTTGTCATGGTGCTCTTTGGAAGCTAAGCACTCATAATAAGTATTTAAACATGTCTTCGAGCGCCATGTTTTTCTTCTGTCTTTCTCAACCTGGCTGTCAATCCCTCTGGCACAAAGACGCTTTCCGCTAAAACAAGAGAATCCTAATTCAATAGATATTTAATTTCAAACATGGGATGTGTTTGCAGAGAAATAAATACAATACGTAAACGGTCTGCTAGTGTTAGTGTTTAAGAAGGAAAACCTATTGTGCATACAATACAAATATATATGAGAACATGAGCATCACAGTGACTATTCAGTGTGGGGCCGAGAATGACAAGTGTCATCTATATTTCACAATGTATCTTTGCACATTAAGAAGGATTTTCTCCATAATTCATGTTAGCAGTGGAAAGTAATCCCCATCAAGCCATTAATTTTACCCCTAAGACTATAACAAGGATAAAATTGCACTTGCGTGAAAATGTATTCCATCTACTCTGCTTGGTCGCTTTTAGTCAGAACAATTTAAAGAGCTATGGAAATGTGGCGTGAGGTCATTTTAGAACAAGCTAGGACTGGACGGATACCGCGCTGGAGAATTGCAGTTGTCTGTTTCAGCGCCATTGACTTTATGTTTCCCTTTGTGATCCCTTTTGTTTGTTTTGTGGATTTTGGAGGACATTTAATGTAGCTAATAGGCCCACTTGCTGGAGAATGAGGTGCTGCACAAATGCTGTCACACAATTACGGGTACGCCGGTGATATGATGCAAGTGGGCTATAGACGACCATTATCAAGAGCTCTTCAGTACCTATAATTATAGACGACAGCTCCTTTGGGCTTTTATGGCATCACTTTGACATTGACATTTACTAACAACGAGGTTGTGTTCAGTTTTCCTCATAAGGTTCGCGGCGTTGAAGTTAAGTTGGCCATGCAAGCCAACCAAACAGACTAGACTTGAATAATGTAGTACACTATCCTTGCAGTCTGTGGGGCTCATAGGTATGGGCAATGATACACAGCTGCTTTACAATACCCGACGGGACTGAGCCAAAGCGGGCAGGCTTGGAAAACATGGAGTGAGGAAGTTGGCGTATCTGGTGAGTTGTTTCAGTTGTTGAACTGCCAACCAAGTTGGCACTAAGCTGCTAAAGTAACTCAACCGTGGAAACTAGATTTGACTAATAGTTCAAAGATATCCTTGTGTAGTTCCCAAGAAGAGTGATGTGATGAGTTGTGGTAAAAGTGTTTGTGAGCAGTTACGACGCCGGCTACACTATCATTGTGGCACATATCGCAGTAAATCAAGCGCATAGAAGCTCTCACATAGACGAAAATGTATCCCTGGGTTTAATCAATGGAGAAACAGCCGGCCGAGACATACAAATCTAATCTGTACAGCAGGCCTGTGCTGTGTGTTACAACAATACCTTACCATATTTACAATACTGGTGTATGAAAGGGCAAAGCTTGTGGTGAAAATGTATGTGAAGTACGCCCATGCAGTGCCATTTCCATTCAAATGAATAAGAGCAAGCCCTTCTTTGAGGATAGGTTGTGGTAAAACCGTATGTTTTTGTTTTCTCCAAAATGTACTGCTACATCAGTGGTTGCGATATGAAGATGATAATGGATGCAGTTCCATTTAAGTGAATGGGAGTGAGCCCTTTATATCCCTTCTCTTTTTGGGTCTTCATTGCGGGCGCACACCCTCCTCCTATTTTCTGTAATAAGCAGTGTCTTCCTTATCTTTCTTATGGAACCTCAGAACGTGTTATAGTCTTGCACAGTTCACAACACAGGGTGGGTGGCTCACTGTTTGTCTCTGTGTTTCCTTCTGTCCCAGTCCCGGGATGTCCCTTGACTATCATTTAAAGAAATCTGGGACTACTTCCAGCTCCTAACAGCCAAAAAGGCTTTTAAAGTTCACTGGTGATTGGATAATTTGATAGTATCAAGGCCTGTGGCCGCTAACATGAGCATTTGCAGTAACCACCAATAAGAAGACCACAGCAGGTGGATGGCCATGTCACCCTAATGAGTTTCCTGTCGCTGCTTGGCCATATTTTCTTTGCGTGTGGCAAAGATTTGTTCTTACCTTGCGGCCGTCACTCGCGTGGCAGTTGACGTTAAGCGGTGTAAGCAGAGCCATTAGCTTCTCCTCGTTCCCACTCCTGCGAATGTACATGCGCACACATTAGAGAACATCCGCCACCACGCGGGATTAGTGCTGTACCTCAGCGGGAGAGCATGGATGGGTGTGGGGAGTGAACAATGAGATAAGCAGCACGAAGGACTGAAGCGAAGAATTTTCATTTGCAAACTGACATGATTTGCAAGTGTGTGTGGTTGTGTGCATACAGCAAAAAAATCTGCCCAAGAAGACAGGCCTTGAAGAATGAGGATAACGTTCATGTTCCTGATGGGTTTCCTGGTTTGTGGCCTTACTGCCCTGTCATTGGATAACCAGAGGAAATAGTTGCCATGGCAGCCACCAATCAAACTAGGAATCCTTAGACAGCTAAAAGAATCTATCAGAAGAAACTAGCTGTTGCCTTGCTCATTAACCTCGTCATTTTGTTCCATTCTTACTCTTCTGCTTTGTTTTTCTGTCTCTAATCTCAAAATCCAGTCACCCCTCCATGTTAAAACCCACCTTTACACGCAGTATCATCTGCTGTAAATTTTCAATCACTCTCCTCTCATCATCTCAAGACAAAAGCTATTAGCAAGCATCTTCCTTCTTTCACTCAGGTACAACAGCCAGATGCCTCCACAACATGAGCTGAGATATTTAACATCTGATTTTCATTTATTCTCAATTTATTATATTGACCGTCCTGCCAAAATTAACAGGGGAACGTGTCTAAACTGCACAGAGGTAAAAATGAATGCAACTATTTGAAGTAGATTAACTATCAGATGTTAGCCTTAAAGAGCATTGTCAAAGTTACATTCACTTATAATATGCATAATTTCACATCCAGTGTTAAGTGTTTGAGCCATAATGCATTCTTTTATGCTAATAAATTACAAAGAAAGTGAGACGAATCATTCTGACTTGTCTGTGTCAGTTAATTAAGTTGGAACCATTTTATAAGCCGCCACTTATACTTCCATGCCACTGTGCAGTGATGATACGCGGGACATAAAAAGCTGAGAGACAATGTTATCCCATAAGCCATGTGTGGGAGTTATGTTTCCAAAACTATTAAAGTTAAAAAAAAAAGAGAGAAAAAAAGTTGCTCCGAAATACTGTTAGAAATGTATTAGTGAGGTCAGCTTGTGGCTCAGCTGTTAGAATGACATGGCGAAATAGCCCGCTGACCCCATAATATAGTGCTCAACCACCCACACTATGGTGGAGATACAAGAGAAAGAACCACACACGCAACAGACAGAGCCCACCTTCACTAACTCTAACAATAACAATCAAACTAGTACGCTTAAGTAACTATAAAAGTTACTTAAGGCCACATCAGAATGTTCCAGTGTTCTGTTAAGTGCTCATGCACATCTTGTTCTGAATGCAATGACAGTCTTCAGATTTCAAGAACCACATGCACAATAAACACCTCTTACTTAATGACATAAACTGAAAAACATCTGGTCTAGACTGATGCATTTGAGTCAAATGTAGAACTTGTCTTGTTTATGTAAGAGATATGCATACAATTTCAAATACATTACTTTTTGTACAGCTGCACTTTTTCATTCTTTTCAATATATGCCTAAATCTCTATTGTACAATATTTTAGAAATAATGCTACTTCAACATCAGAACTTATTATGATTCAGACTGAAGTTGTTCCAATTGAAGATCTGTGGTCACCTGTTCACATGTGACCTGATCTATTCTGATATGCAGTTTACATGCTAGACTACGTTAATCAGATCGGCCGTTTTATAGCTGTCGGACAAAGACTGAGATCAATGTAAACATTAAAGGATTTGCCAATGGGGTTCATAAGTTTATTTAGCACAATAGTTGTGATTGTTTCGTTTTTATTCAAAGAACATCTTGATAAAAAGTCCATTTCATCACTGCTGACCACCAGAGGCGGATCTTAAATTGCTGTATTATATGTTCAACACAATCAAAGAACTGAGGTTTTAGTCTTTTACTTAAACGATTTTAAAACAAGATCTCCTATCAGAGAAAAACCATCTTAAAATGTACATATGATTTACGTCAAGCCTAAGGGTAAAACAAGTCCTCGAGTAACTCAAGTGCCTTGGTTAAAAAATATGCTTGAGGATTAATTTTTTTTGGTTGAAGGTACCCATTTATTTAATGTACACAGTGTTCCTGCTATGCATGACAGTAACGCTGTGCCAATGCAGTGAGAAGGTCAACTTATAATCGACTTTACCTTCCCAAATAACATATGGACATCGATGCCTCGGTAACCTTTTATTCTGAAGTAAACCCTGGCAGTGTGTTGTGGTGTAATGGCTGACTTGACTCATCACCAAAGCCAACAACAAAACACCATCCTGAAATCACATTCAGTTGCTAGTTATGCTAATTAAGGATGTCTAAAAAAGACAACTTAAAATTGACATTGTTTTAACGGGAACTCTTGTCAGCTATGGTGACGGCAATGTTAGCAGCTAGCAACAGCAAGCAGCATTATATGCTAATGGAGCTAGCAGCACTCAACAACCCCATATATGGTGGTGAGAGCCGTCAGATTACTTCTCAAAGTCATCTAATAAATGTAAATGATTTGGCTGAAATTGGTGACTTTTCAACCACCCGCACTTAATAAACCAGATAGTGAGATGCTGATAGATATTGATAGTGAGATACTGAGATAACAGTTTAAATTTAAGTTAATAAATTAAATCTAACAATTAAAAAAATATACTGAGTGGAAATGTGTTTAAATCATAATTGTTATTTAACCAAGCATAGAAATATATTTATTACTTTATCCAAATATCTGATTGTTTGACTCGATCTTTAGTAGGATGTGCAAATACAAAAATCTACAATAGCTGCAGTCCAAGTCAAGACAGTGCATGCACACACACATGCAGCTTGGCTATTTCGATCAAACTGGAAGGAAGATACCACCCACGTGAATGAATACATGTCTACATGTAAACCCCGCAAACGCTAAAACAACAAGCGTTGACGCAAGACATAAGTCAAAGACTAAGGCATTAAACGAAAAGAATAAACCAAACGGTAAAACGTGGAGGAAGAGGCAATAGGGAGGAGAAAAGAGGATGGCATCAAATGAAAGTAATGATGGATAGGGAGAAAAGGGAGGATACAAGATGAGGGACACAAAAAACGTCGGGGAAGAAAGTATGATTAGGATGTAGGGATGTGAGTGTGGGCGTCAAACGGAGGAGAGGAGACATCATGCGAGGATGCCATAAAGTTGGAGGAAGCGGGAGGAGGCGAAGAGACAGAGGAGGAGTAGAAATGAAAACAAAAGAGTATCTGGTACTCACCTCGCTGCCTCCAGCAGCTCATCCTTCTTGTATTCGCCTAGATGGTGACAGAAGATCATGGTGTCAGTCAACTGGTCGCGAACACACAACCGCGTGTGGACATGCTAAGAACACGCACACAAAGGCACACACACAAACAGACACACACAAACAGGAAGGATCTGTCTGTCTCTTGAGAGAAGGCGCTCTCTCAATCGCCCCCCTCGCTCTCTTCGACTTCCACATTCCCGCTCAGTGCGCACCCCTCTGGCTCCGGTTGCCGTGACGATACGTTGCCGGCAGCGACCACAGCGCGTTCATTGTTTAGGCGAGGAGCAACGCTTCGCCGCTATCCATCCGTGAGTCCGTCCCCCGTGTCCCCCTTCGTTGTTGGTATCGCTAACCGTCCTCCATCGCGCCCCATCATCCCCCCATCCTCGCACGCGCCGTCTCCCTGCTTTTGTCTCAAACCCCCCCGTGGGCTCCGTAGGCGCTGTTACCGTCAGGATACACAACAGAGATAAACAAACCCCTCCCCCTACCTCGCTTAGCCTCTCTCCAGTACGCGCTCCCTCGTAGTCATGCACCCCCACCCCTCCCAAAAGCCCACCCTTCTCCCTTCTGATGATCATAACATAATCGACATCCCGTATGTACTTTGTGCAAGGGAATCTGCATCATTACTTGCTTCTTTTGTATGTAGACTAAAGGCCTCTTCCATGATGCATTGTCAGCAAAAAGAAATGAATTGGTAGCAATGGTCTTGGGTGGAGGTGAGCGCCCAAATGCATCTCCGAGCTTTCTTAATACTAACCAGTCTGTTTTGATTAAGCATAAAATGTATACAAGGGAGGGCTGAACCAATCACTAAAAGAAAAAAAAAAAAAAACATGAACACGATGAACAAAAACTGCAAATAGATAATAGATGTAAATACGAAATGACTGATAGTCAAGTGTGAAAACTTGGATTGTGCGATACCACTTTTTTCCCCGCTACCAGTACGAGTAGTCACAGATACCAAGTACTTAAACCCTAGTAAGTGTGATAAGCAGATGCGTTTTCTGTTCTTACAATTTGTAATTTCATACAACTGCTCAAGTGAGCGGCTGATACTTGTACCATCTGCCATCGCAAGTACCAATACCTTGAAACGAGGCAACAAGTTTCAGCCCAATAACCAATACTTGGAATCAGTGCTCGCCCACCCCGAGAAAACTAAGAGTACCCCAATTCAGTACGAATTTAACACACTGTACTTCAAACTAGAAAAACATAATAAAATGAGCAAGTAGTTCTATCCACTGGTTAAAAAGGTGAAGACTAAATCGTGGAGCATTGCAATTAATTTTGTGCACTCAACATTTCAAGAGGCTTTTCAATTCCAGGACTGTGCGATTTTGGATTCTGGGGTCAATGGAATGGTTCAATCAAGGCTCACACTATTTCTTCTATTTATTTTTCTTTTTTTTTGCTGGTAGTGGACAGATTAGTCAACATGCAAATGATAGTCCCTGCACATAACTTTCAAGGAACTGCAATGCCACTGAAAGCCACAATCACACTGAGCTACACATGTTGGTGAACATAGCGAATTTTGCGCTTCGTCACTCTTCGTCAAGATGCGGAATCAGTCATCAACGTCTCCGTGATTAGTCTTACTTTTCGCCATTGTCACGGACATTTTGAAGATGTTCAAAATTTCCTTGCAGGTGCATTGTTTTGCCCACATGTACATTTTTTCGTAAGACAACCGTAATCCATTGTAATTATGTTGGCAAATTCTTTCGATACTGCCAAAGGATTTTTCCTCATCCCTCAGTTCAATTCTAGGAATACATCTAACAGTACTTGAGCGTCTGCGGTGCAACAACGCTATGAATGGATTCATATAGTATCATAGGCACCTGTTTCCAAAATTCACTCAGTGTACAGCACTACACAGTTTACTATCGCCAACATTTTAGATTGGACTATGTTAATGACCTTTCCAAAACACCGCCTCAAGGAAACAATCCAAACTTTCCTGCACATTTGCAGAACAGAATAGAGAACTGAAAAAGTGAATTAATCTTTGAAAAATTATCTATGAAACGGAAAGAGTCAAATATGATGGAGCTACATAAGGAGAGAATGAGGAGGATGAGCTTTATGTAGCAGACGGACGGCTAGGGTAGCAGAGGCGCGAGGTTACAGAGAAGGGAAAGGGGGAGGTGGGAGGGGAACAAAGGATTTGCAGATGAAAGAGAGAAGAGATGATTAGGGATCTGGAAGCTGACATGCATGGATTTGACACAGTATAATTGGTGTTAGCCGGTCGAGGGCGGAACGGTGTGACGGCAGATAGGGGAAGCAAGAGAAAAAAAAAATTCAAAACTATGAATATAAAAAAAAAGAAATGAGCAGGGAGAGATCAAGAAACTAAATTAGATGACATAGTTTGGAAGCCGTTTGAACGGTGAAACAGTTCAATTCAGGTGTAACCTGGTGGTTGGACATACTGGCCTTTCCTGTTTCGTTAACAGGCTCATTAGATTACACACAATTTGACTTTAAGAAGGCTATTACTTCACTTTAATTAAAGTAAACCGCAGTGGACTCTTTAGGACATAAAAATACGTCTTTGGGGTTGAATGAGTTTTTAGTGAAATTGGGTAATTTCCCACAGCACCCTTGAAGAACTTACATAAATCCAGGTTAGGAATCATTGATCCAAATAAATGGGTGACTGATTTAAACCAACATCGTTATGACAGTTGTTAATCTAAAAAGATATTTGTGTTTTTAAAAATGAATGTGATTTATGTATTTGCTTACGTTATTTCATATCAGAGGAATATGGGCAAATTCCATCTTTCTCCAAAACAACCACTTTGGAATTTACCAAATTTGGCCCTAGAAATTTTAGGCATATTGGTGACGATTTGCAACATAAAAGTTAATACTTCAAATAGATTGATTTTTTTTTTTAATCTGTATAAAGAGTGGCGCTGAATCTGTGAAATAAACATTTTTTATCACAATTGAAAAAAGATACAATTTCTGCAAAGGTAGAGTTCATGAGTACTGTAAATCCACACAACATTTTAATTTCAACTCCAAATGTTGAGCAGGCAAAAAGGATGAATGAGGGAAATAATGAATGACTGAACTCGCTGTGTCCCTTCGGCTACAGCAATTAGTTTCTCGCACACTCTCTCATACACACATATTCATAATTGTGTAGAATGGCTTTTTCCTATTTAGTTTTAAAAAGTCATTTTAGTGTTAAGTTTCCTTTCTTATTTAATGCCATCAGAAAATCTAGACATAAAATGTGTTGCAATATATACAGTGTGGCCGATACGTATTGAGCAATTCAGCCATATAAAAAGATGATCGTGGTACTCTTGATGTGTGTGATGGAAACTTACTAACAACCTCTCATATCTTTTTAAATTGCTGAAATTGCAAATGTTTTAAGTTGCCGAATACTTATTGGGCCTCACTATATGATACAGCTGAGAGTAAAACTGCACCATGGAGGTTTTAAATGATCCCATCCATTAAATGCCAGCTCATAATGCTGTAAAATACTTTGTTAGCAATTAGCATGAAATCTGCAATAAAACTAAAGACCGATTGTATTTTTTTTCTTAAGGTGGTTCTTATGGGACCCACTCCGTCCTCTGAGCCATGTTGCCACCTACTTCTTGAATGCACTGACAATGCACTAATGAGGTGAAACGGACCGTTCACATTTCCTGGAAAGGAATGATTGGAAATCGGACCAGATGCCGCTGCCGTGATGAAACGATGTGTTAACATCCTCGCTACCTTGCTGCACGTTGACAGATTGGATTTGGGGCGGGGGGGAGGGTGCATATGGATGTGCGCGGATGCAAATGGGATCCCTCCGTCAGCCAGTGGAAATCAGAATCAGCTTAGAACATAGAAGGGAAGCAATTTGCGGTCAGGGTGTTTCATACTTAAAACGTTATTCGTCTCTATAGAACTATAACTTTTACCATTATGACTTTGTTGCACAACGTGAATAATAATTGTGGCACTGGGCAAAGAAGAGATTGTTTATTAACACCAGAGCATGAGCGTAAACTGTTTCAACACTACCAACCAACAACTCCAGACAAAAGTGAAAAATTAGAACCCGCATTTTGGACAGGCTCGCTGTCTCCTGAATGATGATCTTAAGTGTGTGTCTGTGTGACCCTTGACAAAGTGCAGCAGACACCGGCGATTGCTGTTTGAATTCCAAATGTCGGAGGCTTGAAAGCATGTACTACTTTAAATGCAAAGGTGTTGGTGTGTATGTGCAAGCCTGAGGAGAACCAGATTGCGCATATGAGTAAATGTCACGGATAAAAAGACACTGACCAACTAAGCAGTCTTTTTCCCGGTTTTAACCTGGCTGTCACTGGCTCGCTGTAGGACTGGGCAATTTGGCCAAAAAATGAAATTAAATCTCCATTTTGTTCAATCCTTCTGGATGATCATTATAATTGATTTTAATGGATCGAAAAGAAACCCAACACATATTCATTTGAAGATTTATTAAAATAAAAATATTAGATCCTGATCTCAAATCAGTTTTACTGTATACTTGCTTTCCAGAAGTAAATTGTGCATTGTCTAAAATTAATTTCATATTTTTCATGCACAATTAATACCTTCAAAAACACATTTTTCTACTTGCTGTCGACTGAAAATGACTTTACCTATGCTCAAGACTTGGTTAACCACCAATCATGGTTCACCTGCCTGTCGTGACGTTCAAAGTGTAACCATGACTGATCGGTCATTACATGAGTCTTCAGCACCTGCTTGCTTAAACTGCTTGAAAATGTTTAAGAACATTTGGGACCATGAAAGAACCCAGAAAAAAATGCAAAATTCACTACCTTTGCAAAATCCTTTTATTTTGCTTTACCACCAGCTTGTCAGTCCTACAAGCAATACAAATCTTATAGCATCTTAAATCGTTGAAATATTTTATGGCTAATGTTTCACGTAACCTTTTAACGTTTCCATTTTAGATCCATGGCACTTTGCCAATTTCTAGTTTGCCTTATTATTTCTATACTTGTAAATGGTTCAAAGCAAATCTACAGAAAATGCAACTTTGAGGAAAAAAAAACAACAACAACAAAGATTGGCATCTTTTAGCATCTAGCAAGATGGCGGCCACCATAGCAACCATCTCCGTTTCGCTTGAATCTTTCCCCTAAATTTTGGACGATCCCTGAGTTGACACACTCCAAGAGGTAATCAGGAGAAAATCCTTTTCTAACAAAGTTATTGTAGTGCCTTATGACACATGTCTACACACAAAAATTTTAATGTACTGTAGCTGAGCTTAGTCACCCAATTTTCATCTTAACCTTCAGAGAAGAAACGTCATAAAGGGACCAAAACAATAGCAGTGATACACAGCCAAGATTAAAAAAATAGTTGGAAGAAAGAGCGCGATGCTGCGGGGCCCCGAGTGAAAGACTTTCATTTGAAACTTTTCCTTCCCTGAGCTCCTTCCTCTTTTGCCTAAAGCAGTGCATCGTCCGATAAAAGTTTTCGTGTTCGAAAAAGATATTTATCAGTGATGATATCAGGAGACCAAAACACACTGAAGATAGCTTAGTAGTGCAGGTCCAGTCAATATATCCAAATGAGTCTTGACATTCAAATCTCTACATATTTGAAAACAGTGACCTTTATAGCTCTAATTTAAAGGGAGTATTTGTATATTTTCGCATGCGCCCGTGTGGGCATTACGGTAAATGCAACAATACACATCCTCCTCCAACTCCGCGTAACTATAACAGACGTGGCGACATCCGTAGGAGTGCCACCCCCCATGTGATATAATTTAATGATAACTAGACTTGTGATTATATTTAAAACATACTTTTGGTATGAAAAACAGAAAAAAATTACTGTATTTTCCGTACTATAAGGCGCACTGGATTATAAGGCACACCCTCAATTAATGACATATTTAAAAAAAAAAAAATCCACATATAAGGCGCACTGGATTAAAAGGCGCATCCTCAACTAATGACATATTTTAAAACTTTTTCAATCACAATATAGTAATACTCAAAGTAATAACAATAATAACTCAATAATAACTCTAAACTCTCGATAGCATCATAACTCAATATGACCAACATTGTTCAACTGTAAACACACAAAAGAAACAGGTAAAGCTTACTTTATCAGTTCATTCCCCATCTACGGATCCCAATCTCAATATTGATCCATATATAAGGCGCATCTGATTATAAGGCGCACCATCAGCGTTTTTAAAAAAAATAAGGCTTTTAGGTGCGCATTATAGTGCGGAAAATACGGTACATATTGTCACTTTTAAGCCGATAAGTCACTACTGAAAAAACTGAAAACTTTTCATTCCCAGATGACGTCACAAAGTAGCAGATTTAACCAATTATCAATTGCAAATTCATTTCCAGCCTAAGTTTGATTTTAGATGTTCATTCAATTTGCTTTCACGTTTCCATTTTGATGTGCGCAAATTAGTCTGTGCCCCCTCATTTTGATTTAGTCCATTAATCAAATTCTGTCAGCCTACTGCAGAGTGGCCGCTTGCCTTCACTAACTCGCACGGTGTTGTGGAGCTGGGCATCCATGCGGAAAACTAGGCAATTTCAGCTGCAGGAAATGTGCTAAATCGGGGCGAGGCAACCTCAGAAGTGCATCAGATCTACACGTTGTGGATATATACATGAAACAATACCCAACTTCTCTTCCTAGGTATTTCATCTTGTCTTAGATTAGAAAGCAACAAATCTAAAATAATGTATTGATCCTGAGGCGTGAGCGCCCGCGAGTCTGAGCGGAAACAAGGTCCAACTCATTCATCACTAGAAGCTAATCGAAAAGCAGTCACCATGGTAATCAATGAGCGTGTCACTGATTAGGCGAAGAGGGATGCACACCTGGCTTTTGGAAGATGCGGGAATTCACTTAGTCTGGTCCGCGCAGGTGAAAGTTTGCCGTTTTGCTCACTATTGTTCTTATCAGGCAAACGACTTCAGAGTGTTTACTCTTTATCTTGATGACACCCTCCACCTCTGTCTCCGTCTTGCATTATTCATACACCTCAAGTCTTAAGAATACATTTACAAGACGGCAACCGAGTTTTTGGTTTGACAGCGTTTGCTAAAGTAAGCAGATTTGGCCATTTTTAGTCATGTATTCTCAAATGTTACAGTGACTTGGTAATAATCTACAGATGAATCTAGCGTTGTCTTAGCTAACCAGGTAGTAGAAATCGTTCCTTAAAATAATTTGTGTCTCAAGTAGTGTTTTTTAATGTTTTTTTCACGTTTTATTTACAGCTAAGTACCTCCAAACTGGCATTTATGGATGTGAAGTACACCCATGTCTGAATTAGGAAACACTGCAACTACATTTTTTTTTGGTGATACCTCTCAGCATATGTTTACCAACTCCCAAATTGCATTCGTAGAAAACTAAACTAGATGAAAGCGTGCAGTTTTACAAAGGAGTGAAAATAATGCATTCTAGCAACAAGTTGAGTCATTCCACTTAATTCGCTCTTAATTTGAAAATAAAAAAGAAAGCGACTAATTCTTCACATGAAAAAAAATAATATCAGGAAACAAACAAACAATAACATTCATGTAAATTTGTTATAAGGATAATATAAACACGGGACATTAAAACAAACCTCATCAAAATCAACAAAATAATCAACAGATTAATCCATTATCAAACATTGATTTTACTGCTGTAAAGTCAGAAAAAAATCATAACAATTTTGAAAATTGAAATGTTTTAGTTTAAAGACCTGAAAATGTAAACTTTTTTTTAAAATTATAATTCTTAGAGTTGAGCAATCGATTAATCTACAGAATAATCAATGATCAAAATCATCCTTGATTGCTCTTCTACTTTTGTCATTGAAAACTGGCAAAATTAGAGCTATGTTGAACACTTGTCGATGATTAAAAAAGAAAACAGCAAAAGAAGCACTACACACAGTTACATACTTTAATACACTTTGCTGACCCAGATATCGATTTAAAATTGGATGTACAATTTCATCCTGAATATAAACAAAACAACTGCTGGGATAAGCGACTATAAAAAAATGAATGGATGGATGGTTTAAAAAAACAACAACAACAAAACAAGGACCTGGAGAAGCCCAAGTCATCTTGCCTATCAAAAATGCTACAACTGTGGCTGGATCCCTCCAAATTATCAATAAAATATAAATAAAATGAATTAAAAATGCTGCTTAAAATTAGCACAAGGACAAAGTACACTGTAACAGGTAGTAGTACCCTAATAAAATATCTCCATTCTAATTTCTCTGCATCTCAATAATCCAAAGACTCTCACTTCTTAGCGCCCTTCAGATGCAAATGCCGTTCAAATTCCTATCCCTCTGATTCATGAAGTATTCATTACAAGCCTTTAGTTCGCACAGCAATTCAAAAAACAAGACCTGACCTTTCTAATGATGCCAGTTACTCGCCTGTGCACTGGCAAAAAATAAACGTTCACTTTTTAATCGCAGTGAAAATATGCACAGAGCTCAGTTGCTACTACCGCTTTGGAGGGATAAGTAAGTCGTAAAATCCCAAATAATTATGAAATTTAGTTTTCCTGCTGATTCTAGAGGTTTTAGATCTGCAAAGAATTTAGATATGTCAATTCGTTTCCCACTTAGTCTCAGTTTGTCATGTGATTGAGTGGCTAAAAGTCCAGGGGTGTTTTCCGACTTTCATCCCGATTCAGCTGGGAGAGGCTTCAGCTTCCCGCACCTGAGCAGGATAAGAAATATCTTTTAAACAATTCTTGACTTGTCATTCGACTGTATAAGCTGGGACAAAGTCATCCCAAAGCTTCAGCTGAGCAGCAGCGACTTGAAAAGCCATAATTGATTCTAAGAGACGGAAAAATGATAAGATCCACTTATGACAGCTAAAAACAGCAAAAACCCATTTTTCTCTCCCGCAATCCCTTTTCCTCCTCAACTGTCTATCTCAAACAAGAATATTCTTATAAGCACTTTTTTTTATTACCATGTGACGCTATTGCAGCAGTCTCACATGAAGAAACATTCACTGTGACAAGATGACAAGTGGAGGGTGGCTGGGGGATCTAAAATAAATGTTAAGTTCTGTTCAAACAGGCACACAAAGGTTTTATATATATTTTACAACAAAGGAGACAAGGAGCGTATGGAATTATTTGAGTTCCTTGGTGGCAAATCCAGTTGTTGGACATACCAAAGAGAAGCAAATCATAAGACAATAATCGAATAATTGACAAGTTTTAATAATAACCTAAAACCGTTTAAATCTTCCCAAATCTTCTATTCGAGACTCTCAATAGTAACTATTACTTTTATGTCTGTAGTCATTCATAAAAGCAGTGTGATTCATTTTTGTGTTTAAAGAAATTTGTTTCATACTACTTTTGTTCAGAAAGATACAAGTACAGTAATCAACTCTTGATTCGTCAACGGAACCAAGCATCGATACAACAAGTACTTTGGATACACAGAATCCTCTCCACCCAAAAAAAAGAAGACAGATAATTCTCAAGAAAAACCTAGCTATTGCAAGATTGAATTTTCCTTAACATTTCATGAAATTAAAGGCATTATTTCTGATTTGTACTTTCTGGTTTGTGATGGCAAAACTGCTGTAACAGAGCAGGTGCCACTAGTACCAACATCTTGAAATCTCAGTACTTGCCTGTACCTACAATTGCAAAAATCTGCTTTTATAAGAAATTGATTTTTTTTTTCAATTTGGGACAGCACATATGCTTGTCTTTTTCCGCAAACTGCTAGTTATTAAGGAAAAGACAACTCCCAAATGTTCCCATCGGGCGCATTTTGATTAGTGGTATGTTTGTAGAAGGCTTCTTAAGCAGCAAAATATACCAGTTTTTATCCCTCTCATGGGGTGG
This sequence comes from Hippichthys cyanospilos, assembly GCF_059441005.1. Taxonomy (NCBI): domain Eukaryota; kingdom Metazoa; phylum Chordata; class Actinopteri; order Syngnathiformes; family Syngnathidae; genus Hippichthys; species Hippichthys cyanospilos. The sequence continues at coordinate 12,629,842 of NC_142383.1, read as the reverse complement.
CCATTTTGCCTCTTGCTGTTGAATAAAAATGGCATCACAGTTGCTTAAGTAACAACCAATCACAGCTTAGCTTACAAATGTAACATGACCTAAATAAAAAAAAAAAAAAAACAGTTGAGCTGTGATTGGGTGTTACTTGAGCAACTGTGATGTCATTTTCCATCAGCGGTAAATATCAAGCTACATTCATATGCCACAAACGCAAATGTTCTTTAGAATATCGTATTTAGACTTGTGGGCCTACAGAAAACATCTTATTGCAAAGAATGGTTCTGGGCTGACTTCCGCCTTAACTTGACCTGAGACATTTTCAATGTGGATTTAACCATTTTCATTTTATTCTACGGTCTACTGTTTCGACCAGCAAGGATTTTGTGACCTTTACTTTGTCAGTCTATCAGCAGCAGAATTCTAAAAATGTCACACAGTTATTGCCTTGCACTTTCTGACTCAACTGAGCAACACTCAAAAGAAAATAGAGCAAGAGTTGTTTTTAACGTGTCAATATGTGTTCATCTCTTTGTATTTTATGTATCTTCTGACTGAATCGCATGGAATTACGGTCTATTGTATAGGAAGTACGTAGTCATGGTATGCTTTCACAAATGGTCCAGCCCTAAAAAGACCTTTACAGCTCGACTCCAAAGAACTCCAATTTCACTTCTAATCCCTCAATTTAGACTTATTTCAAGGACAAAGATAGGGCATAATACCAAGTACTAAACTGCTTTTCTTGTCAAATATTCACACAGAAGCAATTGGAGCAAACCCAGTCATGTACAGAGGGCAAATATCTATAGAATGGCACTTTTTTGCAAGAAACGTTTCTTGTTGGAAAAAGGGTAATGATTCAATACGCACAACAATTTAAGTGCAAATAAACTGATTTGAAAGTATGTTTGATGTAACAAACAAGGTACCATGTAGGGCTTGGCGATATGGCCCAAAAATTTCGATTAATCTGTCATTCTGGACAGTTACAATTGTAATCAATTTTAATTCAGGTAAACATCCCAATAGATAATCACTTAAAAGTTTGATTTATGAATAAATATATTGTGTTGAAAATATGACAATAACAATAATGTATACTGACTTTCAATCAGTTTTGATATAAACTAAAGATTCATTGCTTGTGCATAACTTGCTTAAGTATTACAATTAATTCATCAATCGGTAAAGAGAGATGTATTTTTACATATTTTAGCTGAGTCCAGGCATTCAGTCGTGGGTATTTATTTATTTGTTAAATTTTAAGTGTTAGGGAAAAAGCCGCTTTTTCCAACATTTCCAATTTTAGCTGATTTTCAAATCTTCGATTTTTAACATGATGACAATTGAATGTATTTGATTTATTGCCCATTCTTACTCCCTAGACCTTTAGTTTAAACCTATTAAAAAGGTTTGGAAATGATGTTTTATTGCTTGACAAAAACAGCAAAACCTCATCAAAACTATCTTTGCAAACCTCTCATGTGAATTTACTTGAGTGGGGTCCAAAGTGGAGAACCCATCTCTGAAACGCTGAAGAAGCTTGTCTACGAATACCAATTAGAAGTAATTAATATAGTTAATGGACTCCCTCTGTTCATCTGTTTTATTACTTCCATTCCAGTGCTTGTTTGGGAGAGAGAAAATCTTCATTAATGATACGAAGATCAAGGCAGGTAAAATGAGATTTCCGCCTTTATTTGTTCAACGAACATTTATGAATAGAAATTGGACCTTGTAGGTTCTAGTTAGCAAATGGAAAAGCAACTGCACATCTGGCCAGGCTATCTAATAAAACCTGCTGATGACAGTGAATAAAACGCTTGCAAAAAAGTTTTTAACAGTTATAAAAATAGATAAAAAATAGGTACTAAAGGAAGCTTAAGGGGAATTTCAGAATATAATGCAACACTTCTATTTCTGTCACACTGTGATGATTTAATGCTGACAAGTGAGACGATTGGGAGAAGAGGTGACAAACAGAGAGGAAAGATGATAAATGGGTGACAGCAGGGGGCAGAGGACAACATGTACAAATGATGTGTTTAAAGACAGGTGAGTGACACTAAAGGAGCTGGTGAACTGGTGACACAGTTGTGAGTTCATTAAACAACAAGGCTTGAGAGTAGTCAAGGGCAGACAACCGGATGAAAGTGAACTAATGATAGCGTTGCGATTGGGGCAGGATCAATGACGGGAACCACGGTGAAGAAAAACAAATCATGACGATTCTTTTGTTCCACAAGGCAGCTCTATTGGGAATTTTCACTCAACTAATGTGTTTATTTTAATTACGTCTGTCTGCTTGGCAAAACTCTTCTCAATTTTCTGATTTGATCACTTTGCGGAAACGTGGCTTAACAAGTTGGCCGTCGAGCCAGAACTTTGGAAAAGGTTATCAAGGATTACACGTAAGAAGACCAAACTGTGACTATAACTGGGGATTACATGCGCTGCTGAATCTGGATGTTTATCTTTCAATCAAACACTCCTGGTCTGAAGTCGATGAATTTGGGTCAGACTTTGTTTGGGATCAGATTTTGGTGTCCTGTCTGCTTAAACCCCTCTCAAAATGCTTCCTTTCGGTCTCGTTACCTTGTATTTTCCAACTTTTTGACATCTTCGGTTAGTTAGGCATCTAAAAGCGGTGTTTCAAAGATTTTTTATTTTTTTTGGTACATTAGGATTGAAACAGTTTATGACGCATTGTATTACAACCGTTACATGACGAAACTCTCAAAACGTGAGCTGTATTTGGTCGCAACCTGAGTGCTGAGCATCTATGATGTCATTTTCAATTAATAAAGTACTTTGGGGTGTTTAGGGTGAGAAATCAACATTTTAACATAGTTGCAACTTCTAAAAAGTTGACTTTCCCCCTTTAATTACACTGACATGAATATATGGCACCTGTAGCCAGTGTTTACCGGTGGTTTGAGGTTCTTTATGGCTGCAACTAGCATAAATTAGCCGCTAGCTAGCAGTGCTCCATATCGGCTGGCAGTCGATTTCTTTTCAAAAGCAGTTTAATAGATGTAACTGCACACTTTGATGCCTGTTACGGTTGTCTTTCCTACTGATCACTTTTGAACAAATTAGGTTGAAATAAATAAATGCATAATATTGCACATATAACATGCTATTGCAAAAAAAATGTTTTGACTTGACTTTTTACCTTCAACAAAATTTACTGACAATGAAAGTTACAGACATCAAAGAAGCATTTTAGTGCCCTGAGTGAATAAGTTGACTCATTAACTGCCATTGATGGCAACACAAGTCAAAAATCAATTTTCACAAGGCTGGCAGTGACTCCAATTAACAAATACTGAAGACCTCACGGCTGACTTATACTGAGGGTGTTTCTGTTCAAGATGCCATAACAAAAACACTCATTCTCTGATTCAAATCCTGCTATGTGCAAACCCAATAGACTATTTGCAGTAGAAGTTGTACTGAGAAAAATACAGGGGCATAAAGCCAAATTTGAATCCACTGCAGACTTGTTTTACTGAACCACGTAGGGAGGAATTCAATTGTAACTTCAATGCATCTGTAATAGGCTTTGCTGCCCAAACTTTATATCCCCTCATTTGCTTTGTGAAAGAGCACAGCCTCAAGGTGGTTTAGTACGTTTTGAAACAAACAAACCAAAAAAAACAACAACACAAAAAACTGGTGGAAATGTGGATGGTATTCATGGCAAATGGTGCATGTTAGGAACGGCACACACCGAAAACTAGAGCCAAAACAATATAAATATTTTGAGGCCGATTTTTACCAGAAAAAAAAAAAAAACACAGTTTACTAATCGGCAGATACATTTCAAAACCCTAAAAATATTCTTCTTATAAAAAACAAATTGACCTTAGGTTGTGTGTAAATTAGTGACCGCCAAGTCATTTCCTTGTACAACTTCCTGGCATTGCTCACCTAGTAATTTCTTGTAGAAATTAAGATTTGCTTTGTGATAAATGATAAGTCCATGACCTTATAAACAAATTTCATGATATACATTTAAGAATATGTGGTTATGATGTCATTTGTGTGGAATAAATAATGCCACCCGAGTTACTTGCGTACAACTGCTATAAATGGTTAGAGTAGATAAATATAAAAAGGTAAAATATTCGACAAACAATGGTCATTTGGCAAATTATTGTTTTGCAGATGATTTAAGTGCTGTAATAGGCGATTATTAGCCACCCCATTAATTGCTCGGGTTCAACCGAAAACTGCTTATATCATGCTACTCTATGAGACAAATGGATGCTTGTGTCAAAATGTTGCAAATGGCTGATTAATTTTCGCTGATATAAAAGCCATAATCGGCCTATTTAATGGAGAGGCTGATTAATCATTCAGCCTCTACTGAAGACCGCTCATCAAGCTATATAACACGTTCGTGGAAGCTCCTGTCAAATGATGCATGTGAAAGTGTGCCCCCTGGTGTGGCATCAAGAGTGCAATCTCATGAATGGCTGAAAAGCGATTATGTGCTGTTCTTTCTTTCTCAAGAACAATTTTGAAAATGGACCTTAGCATAGATTTTGACCAGGACCATCTAGGTTGCGATGCCTGTTTAGCCTTATCGGGGATAAAATACATTGCTTTCCACTTTCTTAAAGTACACCTTCTAGAAAAGGGGGTTTAAAAAATGTCCTGTCTTTGCTTTTCTGTTCTCCAGCTAACAGAGAAGAGAGTCTATCATTCCTCAGAGCAGTTTGGATGTGACAGAGCCATACAGTTAATTTATGGGTCAATATAAGCTTCCCTCACCACTGACAGAAGCAGAAAGCTGTGCTTGCCTGCGGCAGAGATGAAGACGGTGAGCCGAATCTCTAAATCACAGTGGTAGAAAATAAAGGAAGGGGGAAAATGTGCAGGTTGTCACTGTAGACATTTGCATAGTGGCGACAGTGCATATAAAGTCTGCACACCCCTGTTCAAATTAGGGGTGTACCCATTATCTACAAGGAAAATTTGGCATTTTACAGAATATTGGCATCATTTTATTTTTTAAATCTAATGGTCAGTATGAGAACACTTTAAAATTGTTACCTTCAAGGAGCCATGTATTAAAATTCCCAGTTAGATGGATACAAAACTTATTCAGCCATTTTAATCAGCAAAAAGTTATTATCTCATCAATAAAGAAATTGGCAACTTCTGGAAATTATTTTGAATCTACGATGAATACCTTTCAATACAAAGTTTTCCTCTTGTTGTTGACTGAAAAATGAAACCGCGCATGCTCTGGTGACTGGTAACAACCAGTCACGCTCACTTGTTTTCTAGGTCTGGTCATGTGACATACACAAGCTGCTAATAGATTCTGCTGACCCTGGGAACATTCTGCACCTTATATGATTTGACTGAAATTAAAACACAGATAAGTGGAAATGTTAACATTTCCATCATTTTGAAATTTTTGAGAACATTTACTGTAGAAAACTTTACGGAGAGTTCTCATTTAAATTTTTAGGACATGTTGATGACCATGACAGCCTCTGGGCCGTTTTGTTTGGATTTTACAACAATGATGTTTGTCGACTAAAATCAATTATAAAATAACTAAAAGGTAATTTAAAAACACAAACATCATGCAAAGCTCATTAAAGTTATTCATAGTCAGTTTATTTAGCCATTTTCAGCAGTAAAAAGTTATTTCATCTATATTTAATTGGACGACAATTATTTTCATAGACAATAAATACTTTTTAAAAGAATTATGCGACTCATTGTGAACTTAAAATAACATGTTTTGAAGGCTAAGGTAATAACCAATCACAGCTCTGCTTGAGAATGCCACATGACCTACAAGTGAGTTGTGCCTGGTCATCACAACCTTGAGTACAGGTGATGTAATTTTCGGTCGACAACAAATGGGAAATATATTTTTAAAAGGAACTAATTATATATGACAATTTGGTTCTGAAATTAATTATTTAAAAAAATAGTTGTTGCTGCTGAAAATGGCTTAAAAAGCGGACTATTTATTTAAAGAAATTTCAAATAAGAGTTTAGTTTTTTTATTTGGTTTGTTTTTAATTTTGACTGCAATATTTTCCAAATATTTACCAAAAAAGAATATTGGGTCCAAATACATTATCGGTCTCCTCAAGAACTAATCATATGTATGGGCCCTTAAATAAAAGATATCGGTCTATCTCTAGGTCAAATACCATTATTATGATGTAAAAAAAAAAAAAAAAAAAACGAGACCAAGAAAAACAACTTCAAAACCATTACCGTGACGCTATTATATATTATGCTATGCAATTGAAAGAAGCTATTGATGACACTGTGCCAGCATGTTGAAACTGCAGCACTCTGAAACAGGAGGCTATTGCAAATCTGTCTTGTCTGATTTGTTCAAATATAAATATGCCCATCTGCTTCTTTTGGATACAAGTGAAAGTTGGCATGTCCGCCAGTGGAATAACCAACACAGTACAGCAGAAGAACACAGATTCACACAAATCAGCCAAAGCGTCCATCGGTCCAGCTCATGAAAAAGCAAATTAGCTTGGAAACTCGTAATTACTCCAAGACCAACTTTAACACTGGCCTGTTAGGTACTGGAAGATGCTGGGAACGCAGTCAGAAATCAATGTCATGAACTGAGGGTTCCTACAGTGACACCTTCAGGTTCAAAATAGGACCGCACCCATATTTATCACTATTTAGATGGAGCATCTGCTAACTTCTTTAGCCACAGTAAACCACTACCAACTGCATGGAGGTGGTGACATCTTGCTGTGCGGCTGATCTGGCTCCCAGGTAGAGATAAATGGAAGGACTACCTGATTCTCCAGCATCGCGCATGTGAAATGGTAGATCATTTATTTGCTGAAGGTTTACCCTGAGCAATGGGACCTGTGTTAAATCTCGGTTACTCTAAAAGCAGCGTCATTTTGTCAACGCTGTGTCCGTCTCAACTTGTTGTCATGACAACGGTGAGCCAAAATTCAACTCCTTGCCATAGTGGTACTTATGTGTGTTGAAAATAAGATGAGAGAGAAAAAAAAAAGCCAAGTGTGGATGGTGACTGGGGAAAGGTGCAACTTGAGATGCCAGTGTTAGAGAGTTGGAGGTGAGTCATGTTGATGACAAGCTGACAAACATTAACTATAGCAAAAATAAAGTGCACCTCCATTTGAGTCCCGCAATTGCTGCTGTTCTCTCAGTGTTGAGTTTGCCGCTGATAAATTTAATTGCTGTGTGCACGTGCTGATATTCAATCACTTTTCATCAGGTTAAATTAGATTAACTACGTTCAAAAACATCTTCCGTCAAATAATGGTTGTAAGGGGGGTCCATAACTATTTCTAAGTGCTACAATGAATGGGAGGTGTACCATCACTATTTTTGATATGAGAAAAATATGAATATTGAGTCATTTAGACCACCACACACAAAGAGATGTATTTCAAGACTTTGTCTCAGTTTTGATAATTATGTCATAACAACAAAAATAAACAAGTCCAGTATTCCACAAAATTAGAATCTTTCATGTGACAAAAAAAAAAAAAGTTGACCAGAAATGTTAGCTTTTGAAAAAGTACTTTGTTGGGCCTTGTTTTGCAGGTTCAGGTGTAATTGTAGCCCATGTTTCTTTGATAACTACAGTGACTAAGAGCAGAGCATTGCAACAGCCAGAATTCTACAAAGACTGGAATGAGGCCAAAAAACAAACAGCAACAAAAACAACTGCCAACAAAAAATACAAAAACATTTTAAAAAAAGCAACCAAAAAAAAAGATGGAACACAAAAATAAAGGGCAAAAAAAAATTGCTGAAATTTGCTGCAAAAAAAGATGAAGACATTCAAAGAAAAATGCTGCAACTAAAAAAAGCAATCACAAAAACGGCAAGGACGGAACCTTAAAACAAAAGAAATGAAAAAAAAAAGCACTTAAATAAAAACAGCTATAACAGCAACAAGTCAGTCAAACCACAGGGGTGCAAATGTAGACATTTTTAATGGGGTTCGACTAAGGCGACTTTGTTGGTCAAAGCAAGTAGTGCTATTCCGTGCAGGGCCCAAATCCTTCTGGAAAATAAAACTGTTGTTTCCAAAAAGCTCGTCAGTAGAAGGGCGCATAAGGAGCTCTAAAATGTCTCTATCTGTGCTTTTATAACGCCGTCACTCGATCCATGCAGTTTAGATCCAGACTTTAACAGATGGACGAGTTGGCTAGAATGAATATATATGAAAATATATGAGTGAGATTGGATGTAACATGACCGCTGTGCAACTGTGATATCATTTACAGGCGAGTACAAGAGGCAGAATGTATAAGAGGCATATTATATTATATTAATTATATCAGAAGGTGGTGTTTAGGCTAGTGGGGCTGCATAGGACATTGAAATGAAAAATTTAGAGTTGCCTTTGTATTTAAACATCAGGCAAATTGACTAACATGGTTTGAAATCTGCACATTCCAAATGTGCACGGGATTCTGTTGATAATTCTCTGCATTCTCATTGAGTAAAGTGTAATAACACCCTGTCGTAATACATGATGATGATGGTGAAAAATGCCTTGCAAACATTCTATTTTACAACTCAGCTCAGTTGCAGTCAGAGTAGGCAAACCAACGGGAGAAAGTAAGCAATCGGTGCAATTAAATGGCCATTCACGGAAGGTGTATAATGCACGTTGATCCTGTGACATGCCTTAATGAGTCACCTCAAAAGTCCTCATTAAGAATATTAATTACAGCAGAAGTTAAATCGTCCGCCTTGAAAAATCGTCGACTACAGTCCCTTTTTTTATGCAAATGAAGGCGCACACAATCCCTTTTCACATGATAGAGGGTTACGATTCAGCCAGATGGGGTCTCATATCTGCTTCGGCCGTATTTTCCATTTTTAAAATAAACCACGGTTCAACGGGTCACTGATGAGCTACGACCTTTGCCTGAATGTAAGCCACAAAACTCATAAATAAATGCAAAGTGTGAAAGCGGCGTATGTGCACGGAATCTAATTTCACTGGACTCTCACCGCAAAGAATCAAACAAGAATATAGCCAAAGAAATATAAATTTTGCAGCCACCCTCCACCAACCAAAATTCATTGAATTCACGTCTGGCATTTGTTAAGTGTGTCTGCTGCAGTGAAATTCTCCTCAGGGTTTTGACACAATACTGCTCCTCGCCATGTATCAAAGTTTATCTCATTAACCACAGAGCTCGACGAGGGGAATTGATGATGTAAGACAGTGTTAACATTGAGGTGGGAGAGCCAAAAGTGATATAGAGACTGCATCTATTCCCAGGCAGACAAAAGTGAGGAAGTGAACAGAGGCGAGAATTTGAAATCAACATGTCAGTGCAGATTCTCTGTCATCCGGGTCATGGGGGTTCAGTTCTGAACCGGCGAAGCGGAATAAAGGTGAAGTGGCTTCAAAATCCAAGGAGTTGCCTCAATCTAACTTTTGCAGATTTTAAAGGGGAAGTCAGCCCAATAATGACCTTTTCAATTCTATGTGCTAAAAAGCCCCACTAGCTTAAATGCACCATTTAGTTTATTATTGTGTTTGTGGTAATGACTAACACCGTAATGCTAATCGCAATTTTGACTAGTTTGCATAGGAACATTTTGGTCTCTAATAATTCATATGTCTAAAGCAGTGCTTCTATAGTGGGGCGGGCCCCCATGGGGTTAGGTGATGCTGGGGGGGGGGGCATGAAAAACCTAATTGAGAAGCACTGGTCTCAAGGCATTTATATCCACTCTTCAATTCATATCTAACTTGAATAAATTATTAAAAACAAAACTATAACAATATTTTGAGGGGGGCTCAATTATCTGATTGAATAATCCATAAAATAATAAGTTTAAAGGAAATAGTGACAATAATATGTCGTGTTCTCCCGCTAGTCCAATCAAAACATTCAGATTAATCTTCGTAAAATAATAATGACGCAGCAGAATCCAACCAATTTTATCCACCTTTGAATACCCCAGAACACCCAGTTTAAACAGGTGAAGGCAATTAGAACATATTATAAGAAATTAAATTAAATCCTAATACAGTAAAACAAGAAAATTAATGTGAACGGTGGCTACAACTACAACCACACTGCCGCAGATCATGCATATCATAGTTCCTGTTTTTATTTCTCTGCTACCACAGTAGGCAGCAGAAACCATTTTTGAGGGAATAATTTGTGAAAATACATATATCATGCCCATTCCATTTCTCAACATTCTTGGATGATAAATAAAACTTTATCATTTTGTTCCTGCACCATGATAAGAGTTTAGCCTTGGTGCAGTCAGTAGCAGGCTCTGCTGGCCTGTGATCTGCAATAAACAATATTAACACATTCACTGCTAGCCCATTTAACATTTCTGACTTATATAGGGGTCCAGTTAAAATGGATCTTTTGATGTCTGTAGTCGTCAATAGCAGTGAATGAGTTCAAATAAAAGGCAGTTTTGTTGATGTGTGACTGAGACGCATGCACAGTAGAAAATGAGTCCGATTATCTGGCCTTGTCTAAAATGTCATTCTCTCCTAGCAGTACAACAGGGCTGAATCCAATCTGTGTTTTGCTCTCAAGTGGCACAATACAGCAGTGAAAAATCGACATAACTGCATAGAATTGGTTATCTGCAGATCACAATCATGCCGCTCCCAAACGTGGATAAAAATGACACATATTGAATGTATCTGTCGGTGTGAGTGTGGCGTAAACGCGCAGATCAAATATAACCTGCCAAAGTGAGCTTGACATCGTCAAAATATGCCCATCAGTGGCATGTACGCATCCGAGTCAAGTTAAAAAACACAATATAAACACATTACAGAACACCTGCTGCAGCTCTAAACTACGGCAAATTGCGGCGAGTCGAGTCTTAAACAAGCAGAATAATTGGTGACAGTGGCCAAAAAAGAGATGGTGAATTTTAAGCAATCGTGGGGATTGGGGACTTTGTCATGGAAGACAAAGGCAATCGGAGAATGTTTACCGTTGAGAGGCAATTTCACTTCTGCAGTATTTGTAGCTTGTATGCCAGAAAATTGCATCACTAACAACACTTAACAAAATGAAGGCATACAATATTTTGCACTACAGTCACTATTACACACTTTAAGCAATAAATTGATTCATGTTCCAAATAATTTGCTCTTGATTTGAAAAGTGAAATGTAGGCGAGTACCTACTAACCAGTGCAAAGCATTTTGGTTGGACACCCAAATAAATATGTAAATAAATCGAATTCTGTGCCATCCGTGTCTGTTTTAATACATTTGTTTGGGTACATCTAGGTGTATTTTATTCAACAACTCCACAAGATAAATAATTAAACATTGACTGTTTTATTTCTGGCTCGTCGAGCCACTATACCATAATTTAGATGTATGTGACTGTGTTCCAATTAATTTGATCTTAATTCAAAAAGAAACCTGCTTGTCATCGCATTGGAAAGGATTGCTGATATCTGCAAAAACTGTTGAAATTTCACATACCCTGTCTTCACATACTCCCATTGTGCTGTTGTGTTTATTAATGTCTTTAGCTGTTGTGTCTGTATAAAGTACATTGAGTTTCTTGTGTATGAAATGTGCTATGTAAAATAAAGCTGCCTTAAGTTATTAATTTAATTTAATTTATCGTTTGCCCATTTTTATATCCAGGTGCCTTCACGTACCCCAAGTAGAGAATAATCAGGAAAAACAAAATAGAAGCAGATATAACAATAGCAGCAGAAGGAACAAGCCATTTGTCTGAAAATTTGGTGTGGCATCCTGGCCACTAAATCTTCTGCAAGGATTGTTTATTTTTTTTTTTTTATCAGGGCACATAAAACTACTTTTGGCAGAGTTCTCTCGGAAAACCAACTGTCCACCCCATTGGCCAATCAGCGCTGGTTGTTGGGCGGCGGGCGAAGCCCAAGAATAATCACGACGTGGAAAGTGGCACTGACCTGTAAGCACGGCCTTGGCGGAAGGTTCGGCCAGGTCCAAGGCAGACTTTCCGTCCGTGTTGCGGATGTTGGGGTCGGCTCCATGCTGCAGTAGAACTGTGCAACAACAGGGCAGACACAGACAGTAGCTCAGCTCCTGGACTGACATGCAAACTCCCTGACATACGCTCCGACCCAGTCCGGAACCATATCCAGATCCGAAAACCGCTCTGTCCGGACCTCCCCGTTGCTCCTGAACTTCGCATCGCTCTCCTCCTCTGTTGCTAGCGCTGCTCCCTCGCCTGCCCCTGGCTGCCCCCGTCCTGCGAGCCATGCTGCTGATGTAAACAGACATGCCACCACAAGAGCAGCGAGGGCAAGGCTACGGCACACCGCCGCAAAAACGGACCAAACAAAGCGGCTGCGTGACCGCCTCCATCGTACTTGTGGGAAACGGCGAGGAGGAAAGAACGGGTCCGGCGGGAAAAAGCTCACAGTTACAACTAAGCGAGGTAGCGGTGATTAGGCAAGCGGGCGGGCAGGCAGCGCGAGTGGAGCGACTCTGGCTCTCACTGACTATGTGAGAGATGCAGCGGAGAACAAGATGAAAGGGGGGGGGGGGGGGGGGGCTACGAGTCAGAGAGGATGGGTGAGAAGACTTGGAGAGAGAGCAAAATAACCCCAATAGTTTGGCAAAAAAAAGATCATTTTGAGATTGTTAAATGGGAATGGAATCTCTTATGACTGTAATGGACAAATGGAATTCAATGCAGATAAAATTGCATTGTTGTAATGATTCTGAGCTCTACAGTATAAGAGGTGCTTAACATGTACTGCTGAGCTGTAATGGAACCGATGTGTATAATTAAGCATGTCTCATGGTGCTGTTCGTGAAGAAATTTCCATAGTGTGTCCGTCTGACGCACCGTTTCTGTCAGGTCTGCCTAGCAACAAGTGGCCTCACGACCGTGATGCAACCAGGGGAAAAGTAGGATCGTAAAATGTATCCGTCAAGCACCTTTAACGGAAAAGGGCACAAAATGCTAAAGTACAGTATAACACAGCAGAATTACAAAAAAAGGGAAGTATTGTATTCTTAGGGTGCAACTAACATCTTTCAATGAATCAAGTCTTTTTTTCATTTCTATTAATTTGATGAAAAACAAAGTAAAAGGTTCATTGAATACTGCAGAAATCAGAATATTTACTGTTGAGAGGCTGAAATTCTATTGGCCATTTTAAATTAAAAAAAGCTATCTAAACAATTCACTGATGGTCAGAAAGAATTATTGATTACATAATTACATAATTAGCTATGGTTAATTAACTATTTGAAAACTCTAAAAAATATAGTTTGTTTTTTTACTTACTGCTACATTATGCCTCATATTCATGTTCAAATCTGCTGCCTTGAAGTCACTTCTTATTCACAGCGGAACGCAACTGATAAACTTAAGTATGGCGAGAGAAGTGGTGTGAAAGCTGTCAACATCACTCTCATTGTGTTTCTGCTGTTGACTCCGAGTTAGTTTAGTGCATCATTAAATGTGGCAGGGTTTTAAATGATATGTTCAGCACCTTGCTACAATTAACGGCTAGCTAAATGTTGGGCGGCGGTGTGCGGACGTAATCAAGGGGCTGCAAAACATACTACGGCTGTTTCCTTTGTATACACAAAGTGAAGGGGAAATAGAAGCAGTTTGCTGCAACAATTGGACTATTGAAAAAAAAAAATAAGAGAGACACAGAAGCAATGGGGTACCGTAGTTTTCGGACTATAAAGCAGCACCTTTTTTTCTCATGATTTGAGTCACGTGGCTTACAGTTCAATGAGGCATATCTGCAGATTTGGGTTTTTTTTTTTTTTTGCTATCCACAGGTATAGCGGATGTGTGTATCTATTGTGTCAATTTATAAAACATCGATGAAATAGAACAGAAAAAATGTGAATCAATGGCTGTGCTCGGAAAGTTTGAAAAATATCGTAAAAGTTTAGTGACGTGCAAATTTGATCGATTTTCGTTTTTTTTGCCGACTTCCCCCTCCTATTTTTTTTAAGAAAATAAGTAAAAATGACAGACAATTCAAAAGTTTTGTTTTTATTTTACCCAGCATTTAACATACATAACTCCCTCTTAGAATTTAAGTGCAAAACGTTTGCCTTGCACGAAATACTTCTGTAAACGAATGTATTATAACTATTTGGATAAGACCCTGCCAATTTTATTGTATAACAGCTATACAATAACAATAAAGGCATTCTGTTTTCCCTCTGCCTGTCCACTGCCTCTGGCTTAAGGCATGATCCTGCTGCATGTGACAATTCCGCCCCAGTCTTTCCCATTCTATGTAAGTATGGAAGCTTGTGATCTATAGTGATGTGCAAGGAGGCAGATATCGTGATCGCTCGCCGTCACGCTCCGATCATATCATACGTACTCCTCCACAGCGGCAGTTTGTTGCTAACGCGGTCTTGTTACCCTCTCAAAGCTTGACATTTTACATACTCGGGTGGAACTCGGGTCCAATTGTTATAGTTGCCAAAATAAGCTTGTTGTGCCGCTGCCTTTTGTTGCAACGGGCTTCGGACAAACACTGCAGCAGTACTTGCTCCACGTATGTCGCCGCAAACAAAAACGATTTCTAAACCACCGACGATACGGCTCCTGACTTTTACAAACAAATGGTTTGCTTTGTCTAGCCATTGCTATGTTGTGCTATCTATTTTTTGTGAGAGAAACATAAGGACCAAATGCAATGCAGCAAACAAGGGAGGAAAATATCAATTATTATTATTTTTAAAATCGGCCGTAACAAAAACTGCGTCAATTGGTTAGGCTTTATAGTAGCTGACGCCAAAGTTGTTGATTGCTTGGTTAACATCGCTCATTAGCAAACACAAGAAATCTTTAACTAAACCACTGAAGTTAACAACATTAATGGTAATCAACTTACAGTAAATGAAAGTAGGGATGGACTGATTATCAGCCAATCCTACTATAAGCACAGATGTTTGGCATTTTGCAGTATGTTGGCATCCGCATTTGATGGCAAATCATTTTAAAACTGAGGCAACTTAGGGCAACTATTCAATTTTTCTGTTAACTTTGCAGGAGATTCTGTTGATACTGGGAAGAAAAAAAGATACCTGAAAAGTGAAATTTTAAGTTTTCCTCCAAGCTTTTAAGAAATGATGATAACACTTGGAGCTAGCTGAACTTTTTTTTTTTTTAGAATTTAGGATACAGGTAATGTTAAGAGATGTGTTGTGTTTATACTTTTGCTATTTTGGTGTTTCTATTCTCCCCTTAACTGAAAATGGACATAGTCTTCAAATATTGGTTATCGTCTTTCTTCACTACTAAAAGTTGGTATCAGCTCTGAAAAAAAAAAGATCTTTTCATCTCCAAATAAAAATTGTGTCATATTTGAATCACAATTTTTTTTATTCCTTCTATGTCACATTTAAATAAAACGACTTGATAATATGAAGTAATACATTGAGTAATATTTTACAAGGCGATGTTCACATCCTTTAAAAGGTCAGTTCCACAGGTCTCATTACTTGTTTAGATTTGGGGCACTAGGTAAATGCAGCCAGCCCTTGCTTCACTCCTGGTCGTCATAGTAACAGAATCCATACTCACTATTGTCCCAGTCTCAATGTTTTGAAAACCTACACACAAAGATGGCCTTGTAGCATTGTCATGCTGGTGTCGTGGCTATCTTAACAATGAATGCAGGTACACAATAGCTCTCCCACCAAACGCACAACATTATTGAAAATCAAACCTTTCTTCAAAACAAAAACGGAGTACTTTCTGCGAATGAGAAAGGAAAACATCTGCTAATTATTTCAAGAAATTTGGTATCTCGACCCATTTCCTCAGTCCATGAAATCCAAATAAAATGGTCCTAATGCGATTGTGCTGAATTCTTGAGGCGATATTTTCACAAACCATTCAAATTCAGCTAACAATATGGAAAACCAGATTTTGTCATTTGCTTCATAAATGAACTAAGAAACGTGAAAGAGCTGAGCTCGGTGTTTTGCTGAAGTCGATACTGCAACTTCTTTGGCCTCATTCTCGTGTGACTGCTGAGACGTTCCCAAAGCGGGTACACTTTGACAAGTGTGCACGCCAAACAAGTGTACACGCCAACCTATCAAGCTCAGCTGCAGCATCGAGGCTTGGGTGTGTGTGTGTGTGTGTTTTGTTTCCGTGTATGTGTGCATGTTTGCCTCTTCACAGCTCTGATGCACACCTTCCGTCACCCACTCACCTCTCAACAATAATATATTTTGCCTTAGCTGAGATCCCACTCAAACACACACTGGTACCCGCAGAAGAACGTCCGGTATATCCACAGTGAGGAATCCATAATAAAGTCCAGCCATCATTTTCTATTGCACTTGTCCTTGTTATTTTTTGAGTGCGCTGGACACAATACCAGCATACACCTGTAGTTGGTTCATTGGTTGATTGTTATGTATTATCACAGCAGGGTGTTGCGCAGGGTGAAGCAGAAATTTCACCTGATTTTCCCAAAATTCGGCAGGATTACTTCTGAAGAAATAATAATAGATTTGTTGCTGATATACAGTGATAGAGTTGCAAATAGCAATTATGTTAATAATGGATAAATCTGTCGATTAACTCATTCAACACCAAAGATGCATTTTTACGTTATAACTGTATTTTTCCCAAAAAATTAGGGTAAAGAAAGGTCTGAAAATAGCTGGCAGTGAATTAGTTAATCGGTTAATCACATTTTCTGACTTTTTTTTCCCAAAAGGAGTGTAGAAAATTACCTTTTATTCTGTGACTTGCTTTGTCCGTATCATTAGAAAAAAAGGCAAAAATGTTTATCATGGTTTTACAAAATAAAAACAAATGTTTGTAATTGTTTCATTTTGATTCAACATGTTCTATATTCAAAAACATTGCCCTTTACACAGCCTCCTACCTTAATGCTAACATAGTGGAAAATGGCAATGACATGTTAACAGTTGGCATCAATATGGTGTCAAAATAAACATAAAACAAAGAATTACACTTTCTGAATTTAAAACACCAAATAACATTGCCTTATAAAGAGCGTGCTACCGTAATGCTATCGTAATGGAAAATCCAATGGCATTTAGGCCAGTGATTCTCAGCCTTTATTTAGCGGCCTACCATCTGTGAAATATTTTTTTCAGTCAAGTACCCCCAAGCTATACTCTTTCTTCATGAAAGACAAAAGAATTCTGTTAAACTATTGAGGAGCTAAAATTCTGGAAAATGTGAGATTTCTATGAGTATAAGTGAAAAATAATTGGTTAATTTTATTATTTATTACTTGTCAATTAATCGGTTCATCTTTGCCCTTCTAAAAGCTGCAAGTATTTAACATTTAAGGCTAACATTGAAGGCTACCGCTTTCACACAATTATTGCCAAATGGGGTTAGATTTTAATAGGGTTTTTGGCGGTATTAGCAATTCAAATTAAAAGCCTTTTAAAGCAGAGACGGGAACAGTACGTTTTCAAATTAAGAGCAAATGAATTAGAACATGAAGCAACTCATCAGTTAGTGTTCCAAGACATGCACGTGAGGCTACTTGAAACTACAACGCAGCCTCTAATCCAAAATGAGCCAGCTCATCCGTGACTCCAAAGAGGCCCAGTACTACAGAAAATTGCCATATTTGTTACAATTTTAATAACTGAGAGCTAAAACTACATTTCGTTAGCAGCAATAGATCGCAGCCCGCCCTCGATCTCAATGCAGCCAGCAAATGGAAGCAAAATCTTTGTCAATCATACTTTCGCTTTTCCAATATCTTTTTCTGACAAATGTGACCTTGCACTTGATGAGCTGCTGGGCTAAGAAGGAGATTAATTCCACGCTCAAGTTGTCTGAAGCCCACAGAAGAGGGCAGACAGTCCATCAGAAGAATCAAAGTTGATTTGGCCGTCAGTGCGAGGCCAAATCTCTAACCTGGCACCATGACATCCTGGCAGCAGCTCTGCTCAGAATGAAATAAATAAATGAAAAAAAGCCACAGATTCTGACGTCTGTTTGGCATGTTTCACTTTGACGTGTCCAGTTACAGGCAAAAACAGATAAATAATACAAATTCAGCTGTCTTTTGACATAAAACGTTGCATGTATATTAATTACATGATGCTTGTGAATGTGGATGATGGAGTTATCTTTTCAACCGTGGATTATGTCAATACAAACTATTTATTCACAATATATTAAATTTTAGACTTAAATTTCTTCCGTGAACATACTACACAAAGTATAACTGTTTGGTGTTGAATTTGACAGCATATCTATGCCAACTGGTAGCATGTTATTAGACTTTTCTATTATGTTAGCATTAAGCTAGCAGGCTTCTTGAAAGACAATGTTTTGTAGTTTTTAAATACACAAAGTACTTTTTTTTAAGTTGAATTTGACAAAATATCAATGCTAACAGTAAGCATGTTATTTTCATGGTCCATTGTGTTAGCATTAAGCTAGCAGGCTTTTTGTAAGGCAACGTTTTTGGTGTTTTTAAATACAGTTTATATTTTTAATTAACATATAAATTGAAAACATGATGCACACTGTTATCATGCCATTGGTATTTTTCACTATGTCATTAGCATTAAGCTAGCAGGTGGTTTGTAGGGCAACATTTTTTGGTGTGTTTAAATACACGGTGTAATTCTTACAGATGTTAAGAGTTTAAATGATGCCAATGTTTAGCATGTAATTGACATTTTCTATTATGCTGTCATTAAACTGTCAGGCCGTTGAGCAGGGTGATTTTAAATACACAGTTTAATCATTTGTTTTATCTTTAATTTGACAACATATCAATACCAACAGATGGCATGTCATTGGCATTTGCTGTTTTTAGCATGGAGCTAGCAGGCTATTTGTAGTGCAACTTTGTTTTGTGTTTGTAAATACACCAAGTGTTATTATTTGTTATCGTTGTTGTTATAGTGAATTTGACAGCATGTCTATGCCAATTGTTAGCATGTGATTGGCATTTTTTTATTACAATGGCATCAAGCTTACGAGCTGTTGGTAAGGTAATTTTGTTTTTGTAAAACAGTGTTTTTCATTCTCTGTTTTATGTTTCATTTGACAGTAGACTTCAATTTTCAGCGGCATTAAACGGTACTTTTGAAGCTTTTTTTTTTCAATGAATTGTTAACGGTTTGAAGGCTTGAAGGCAAACAAACAGTGTGAAACTAAACTATGCAGTGTGTTTGGCTTTTCTGCTTTTTTTGTAGGATAAACTTTGCACATGATGTCACAAAAGATGTCATCGTAAGACGTGCGTTTTGCAAGCATTACAGGGTTGACTGTGTTTCTTTAAATTTGCCTTATTTTGCAAGGCTTACTTGAAGGGCCAGCCTCAACAAAGGGTGTTAAGAGAAGACAAACGTGAGGAGAGAACCAAGCACTCTCAAAGCTGTAAATCTCCAGAGGCCTCATAAGAGTGTTTTCTTTTCACAGGGATAACGACAATTTACACTTGTGAGAAGAATGTTAAAAACGGATGACTGACTAACACGTTTACCTCGTTAGGGGTCTTACATTTTAAGTATCATTTCAACCGATTACTGTATAGCCGGCAAAGGTGTTAAACTCATGGACTCATACTTTTATTTAGAACTATTGATTGATATACTTGGACTGCCTCTGCATTCAACTCAGCCTTGCTGCTACTCAGACATTCAGGGTCAGACAGTCTGCAGATGCCATTGCCCCAAATGACGGTTTGGCACTGTGAGCAAGGTGACACAAACCATCATTTGCCATTATAAAACGTATCAAGCTGTTTATATTGGAATCGTAAAGACATCCTCTCCGAGCAGCAAAACATCCTCGCTGCTTCAAAGGCTAATATTGCCTCGCTCTGTCATAAACAGTGGTGCAATAATTGCAAATTGTGCCCTTACTTGCATCTATTTTTACGGAAAAATAATAGCTCGCAGCATGTGGTTCGTTGCAGACAATTACTGCGTGATTATGTGCACCTCCACATCTGAGCGCAAACGGGGTATAAAACGCAAACAAGTTTGCCACGGAATTGGATTATAATTTTCAAGGCAAGAAATGGCACGACAACATTCTGTTTTGTGTCAATGTTCTTACCTATACAGACGTCGATCTTGCCCTTGATGGCTGCCTCGTGTAAAGGCGTGTAATTCCAGTTGTCTCGGGCATTCGGCTCGGCGCCCTGACACAGCAGCAAGGACACCACCTGAAAGCAACAAAGTATTCTTTACCCCCCATGATCAAACTATAAATGCAAAATGAAGCCCCACAAAAGGTGTTTTCATGCACTCTGGAGGACATGTCTGGTATTACAAGTCATCACAAAGGGCCAGGGCTGCAACTCATTTTTTGTTTGTAAAAATAATCGAAAAAAAGGGCCACTTTCTCAAGTTGACAACGCTTAAAAAAAAACCTAACAAATAAACTAATATTTTACAAAAACTAATATTTTTTATTATTACTCAACATCTGGTTTGGACAAAATGTCAAAAAAAAACAAAACTAAAGTATTGATAGAAGCGCTCCATAAAGCAGATGTTTGTAAATGTAATCAATCTGATTTTATACAGAACTGAATAAATCAGAGGAAAATTCTTTGGAAAGCTGAAATTCTGAGGATTTGCAAAATTCAAGGTCTCTTAATGATTAATCGATTATAAAAACAATTAATTTTAGGAATTTTCTATACAATTTTTTTTTTAGTCCCATAGAAGTACGAGCATTCGACTCTTGAGCATTCAGATACTAGTTACTAATACCACTACTACCTTTAAAAACCACCCCCCCCAAAACACAATGGCATTTGTCCTACCTATTCCAATTAATAGTATTCTATACATTGTATAGAATACTTGTATAGAATACATTGTATAGAATACTATTAATTGTATAGTATACAATTTCATGAAATTAATGGCAATTTTCTGTTATTATAATTTGTAGTTTGAGAGCATAAAAATACTTGAATTGTAAGTACAATTCGCTGCCATCGTGAGTACAGATAGCTTGAAATAAGTGTCAGCTGGATACCGATATTTGGTATCAGTGCTCGCCTATACCTAATCCCTAACACTGTGTCCATTCTCACCTCCGAGTGACCAAAGGAGCATGCATTGTGTAGTGGGATCAGGCCGCCATCATCCCTGGCGTGCACGTTGGCGCCGGTCTGAAGAAGGTGGTCAACCACATCTTTGCGTCCAAAACCTGACAAGACAGGTGAAAGAATGGCAAAAAGATTGAAAAAAATGTGCAAAAACAGATTTTGTTCACTGCAGAAAAGTAATGATAGTTTAAAAAAAAAAACTTGAGCTACGTTCTTATTTTGGAACCTCAATCGAATAGTTTTTGTTAGGGTATTGCTCAATCAAGCCCCCAAAAAATTGCTAAATATTTGGGTTAGTGATAGGGAAAAACCACTCTGACTTGAAATAAACCAATATCGTCACACCGAAACCAATTTATCACCCTGATATACAGTATCACTTCCAAGCGAGATGAGTCACAGGCATGTCACAGATGACAACACTTAGATAACAAACTACTAATGATGCTTTTCAAAAGTATGATTAAGTCTGCAGGGGCAACAAAAGAGGCGGTCGCCCCGCTAGTTATGACATGTCCAGGAAGGGCCAAGTTTCTCAAACCACGTGATGAAAAACAAAAACAAAAGGATGGCTCAGAAAGAACTGCTGCATTGTGATATATCACCCAAATAGGAAAAAAAAAAAAGCAAAGTCAAAGTACTATATCGTATGTCTTTGTCACTACTTTGTTGAAAAACATTTTGTCTTCCCCAAAAGTAGTTTGCAATTTCTTTTTGCACACTTTATTTTGGAGATGTAGATTTAAACTCTAACAAGCTGTAAGTGCAATCGCAAGTGAAGTTCCACTGACAATAAACAACAAATAGTAACAAACAAATAGTATTGAAAAAGAAAGCTTTGAAGAAACTAACTTGTTTTCCAGATAAAAGCAAACAAGGGGTGGCTCCCACAAAACATTTCTCATCTATCTATCCAAATATGCAGTGGAAGACATTTTAAAAGTAGATATTGAAGAAAAAACTAAGAGTAGTAATACTACAAGGTATTGTGACTTTTATGACAATCATTTATTTCCCTTATTCCTTGGCTAAAAGAAAAAAAAAGTTTAGCATGAATCTGTCCATGTGGTGAAACGATTTTTAAAAAACTACTTGTGAATGAACTTTGTAAATATTTGCAAAAACCTACATAGAATAGAATAAAATACAATTCCCCCGAATCTCAAAGGATTTTGCTTGCTCCGTGGAATTTTGTTTAAAAAACATGCCAAACAGACTTAATAATAAAATCATAACCATTACAAATAAACTGTTTACTTAATTGCCGAGC